>NC_134483.1:154932342-154969842 GCF_040206685.1 Ascaphus truei | reverse complement strand
ACTGTATAAATGAATGGGTGAAGAGTGGGTATCGGGCCAGGGTGACTTAACCCCTTAATTACCTTTGCGGTTATTATCCGATAAGGTGATTAAGGGGTTAATTGATCTCAGATTGTAATTGCAATGTATTGGCTATGTATTTTGTTGGCAACGGAGGACAAGGATTTTGCTGGCGATAGGGGCTTCTTATTGATGAGGTCAGTAGAAATTTAGTTATTTTATTATGTACTTATTGTGTTTAATAATGGGCAGATAATCTATTATCCCTATCTGGATAATAGTTATTTTGCACATTATTGTACTGTATGTGTTGTGGGTGAGGGGGGGGGGATTGATGTATTTAATGTATAGGTCAGGATTATTTTTTTTACATACAAGGTTGGTTCCATTTGTTCTGCGCGAGACCTCTGGAAATCACCTGAGGAATTTCGGGCTTCTCACGGGTAACAGGCTGGCGGGTCCATGGGAGACACCTGTGGGGAAGAACCGGTGGCCCCACATCTGTGGGGGCACCGTGGACCCATAGGGACCACCTGTGTGTCCCCAGATCCCCGTGGGAACCACCCGAGGCCCCTCAGACACCTGTGGGTCTGACCCGGGGCCGCCCAGACATCCGCGAGCCTACATGGGGACCCCATTGTGGCCCACGGTGACCTGCGGAGACCACCTGGTGGACCATGGTGCCTGGCTGGAATCATCAACAGGCCTCCAGACCCTGTGTGAAACATGATGCTGGTAACCTGTAGGTCTGTGAGGTGACCCGTCAGGCCCACGGGGACTCCCGTGGGCCTGGGGTATGAACCCTGTATGTAAAAGAATAAATCATGTATTTATGGGGGGGCACAGCGGGTGGGTTATGTATTTAATAAATATAATGATTTTTATTGTTGTTCAGCGTATTGTTTTTATTGTGGGTACTGGGGGTTGGGGGAGGGGGTATTGGCACCAAGGGTATGTGGGTAGGCCTCCCGGCTGGATATTGGGTGAGGGTGGTTAGGCCTCATGGGTGGGGGAGGGTATGTAGGCCTCCCGAGTGGTTGGTGAGGGTGGCTTAACCCCTTAATGACTGTAGCAGTTTATAACCGCTATGGTGATTAAGGGGTTAGGGGACATTACATTGGCTGTTTTTATTCTTGGTCATGTTTTGCAGCATCGGAGGGGGCATGAACGGTGATTAAGATGAGGATGGCCTTCATCGTGGCAGCCGCACATGGGTGAGTGCTATATGTATTTATTGTATTTATTGTTCTTTATGTATTTTAAATGGGCAAATTCACTATTATCCATATGTGGATAATAGTAATTTTGCACATTACTATACTGTATCTGTTAAGGGTGGTGTATTTATGTGTTGTAATTTTTTTGGGGTGCACTGAATTGGTACTGCAGGCCTGCGGGGAACACCCGAGGGCCCCTGCCGGCCTATAGTATCATTGATGTGCATATATGTGTATGTTAGGGGGGTATAGGAGTTGTTGCATTTATTTATTTGTATATTTATTTATTTATTTATTTATTTATTTTAGTGTGGAGCTGTTGTGTGTGTATTTTTTTTATTGTGGGTAGCAGGGGTAGGTGAATGGGGTATTAGCCCCAACGGTGGTTGTTTAGGGCTTGCGGGAGGGTAGTTGGAGGGCTTAACCCCTTCATGACCATAGCGGTATTAACCGCTAAGGTAATGAAGGGGTTAAGTCCACCCGCAACCCCCCCCGCAAGCCCTTAGCAGCAACCAAGGGCAAAATACCCCCTTCACCCACTCCCGCTACCCATAATAAACCTGGCACAGCTGGTTAACCCCTTCATTACCTTAGCGGTTAGCCGCTAAGGTAATGAAGTGGCCTTTAAATGCATTTTTCCTGCCTCGGATGCATGCCGGGGGGCTCCGGTGCTGGTATTAATGGGTATCAGCTCCAGAGACCCCCAGCATCTATCCCAGGCAGGAAAAAGGCCTGATTTTTTCTAAGTGCCTTTCCGCCGCTTACCGCATGACCCCTGTAATATTGAATATACTGTACTGTATGCGGTATGAACGCGGCATGAACGGGGTTAAGTGCGGTGAAGTGCGTGGCATTCGGAAAAAATCACCGAAAAAATTCGGAGATGTTGGTGAATAAAAGGGGCCGCGGCTGTAGGTAGGCAGGGAAGAGCTAGGATGACTGCGGGTGCCCTTGGCTTGTTTTGACGTCCAGGGACCATCCTTCTGTGGTAGCTGAGAAGTACTGCATCAGACAGAAGCCTGCCTTGTTACTGGCTGTACAGAAGAGATAATAAACCTTCCTGTTATACCTCCTGCCTTGTGCGTGACCTTACTGGGGGGAGAGGTTATTTTTCTACCGTGGGAGATCACCTCCAGTTCCTGGAGCCTACGGCAGATGGAGGCACTGCACTGCTAAAGAGATATGTAGGGTATGAACCGCAGAAGCCTTGTCCTGTGTCCCCACTACCACCGGCGGATGACTCAGCCCTCCTTTTACCAGCAGGTATCATGCACTACACGACCAGTAATGGCCAAATCTCCCACTGGGTGGGCTAACATTGTTACATATGCTTACAGGAAACTCATTTTACCTCTGAAGGAGAACCTTTTCTTAAAAATAAGAAATATCCCACTCAATATTTCTCATCTGCATCATCTAAAAGAAAAGGAGTAGCCATTTTGCTTTAAAAAAATTCCATTCAACTTAAAATAGGAGAAAAAAATAAGGAGGGTGGATATTTAATGATTAAGAGACGTGTTTGGGGAAATGATTACTATAATTAATATTTACGATCCCAACACTAATCAGAATACATTTTTTCATGACCTACCTCCCATTGTGGCACAATTTATGGAAGGGATCACAATCTGTTGTGGGGACTTTAATTTAGCTTTTGATGCTTAAATGGATAGATCTTTGTCGAAAGCCAGAAAAGATAATTCAGAAGCTGTACAATCAGAGAGTGAATTATAACAATTGGGTATGATTGATGCATGGCGTATGTTAAATACTACAGGAAGAGATTATACATGTTATTCTTCTTCTCATTATTCCTACTCTAGGATCGATAATATATTTATATCCAGTCAAGCCTCACATTTTTATGCAAATATAGATTGTATCTCAGCATCAGACCATGCTCCCATATTGGCTATGTTGAAAATTATTCTGGTTTCACCAAATACATTTTACTGGAAATTGGGTTTTATTTTACTTCAAGACAAAAATATTAAAGAGGAGATTAGAAGGGATATAATGTTATACTTTGATTTAAATAGATAGGAAGATACTTCTAATGTGTGGGGTGCCTTTAAGACATTAATTAGAGGTAAATTAATTTGTTTTTCTTCAAGAATTAAAACAAAACAAAAAAATTGAAATAGATAATACTAGAAAGCAATTATTGGATCTGGAATCGGAGCATAAAAGATCAGGATTCTCCCATACATTGGAACGTGTAATAGAGACAAGAGGTAAACTCGACATGCTTTTGTCAGACAAAATAGAAAGGGATATTATGTACTGTATACCAAACTGTTTTTTTTTTAATACTAAAGGTACTAAACCATAAAGATTACTAGCACATAAACTTAAAGAACCACAACAGAGAAACTTTATTCAATCTACAGTATATCCAATTTTAGACGGCAGAAATCATATGAGATAAATTCAAAAGGGATAATTTTCTTGACTTATCAAAAACTTTATACTAATGAAAAAGTGAATTTGTCTCTTATATCTTAATTTCCGCAGTCTATTTGACTACCTCAGATTTGGGAGGAGGATAGTTAAATACTGAAGTGTCCAATATCAGAGGAAGAAGTGATTAAGGCCCTTAACAATTTTAAAGATGCATAAAGTTCCAGGCCCAGATGGATATATTGCATCTTTTTATAAACATTTCACTTTTCTTCTTGCAACTCCTCTAACAAATCTTTTTAATTCATTTGTAGTTTCTGAACAAGTTACTCCATCTATGATGGATGCTGCAATCTCTTTACTTCTTAACTCTGATAAGAATCTAGAATTATGCTCTTATACAGTAGGTCTATTGCTTTATTTAATTTAGATGCTAAATTATTTACTAAAATATTAGCCATGAAACTAGAAAAATTGCTTCCCGATCTTATTAATAATGATCAATCTGGATTTATTTTAGGACGTCAAACTTCTTCTTCTTCTACTACTTCAGTAGCTTTAGCTTTGGATGTAGAAAAAGCGTCAGACCGAGTAGATTGGTCCTATATGGAACATGCATTATACAAACTTGGATTAGGTCCTAACATTATCAAATTCATATCACCCAATTATAAAACTCCTCGTGCTCAGGTTTTAGTTAATGGGTCTTTAATACAACGTGCGCAAACTGGGTGGCGTGAGATTGTCTGCGGGGGCACAGGGTTTACAGAGGCCCTGCGCACTTCCAGAAGGCACTTAAATGAAGTGCCGAGGAAGCAGCGAAGGTCTCTGTAAACTGCACTTATCTTGCTCCTGGAGACACATCACCATGTCAAATGGCGCTGCGAGGTCATGTGATGTCACGTTGCCTCGGCAGACGCTGGAGCCAAGGTAAGGGGGGCGTGAAGAGAGGGAAGAGCCGGCAGGGGGGCGCAGGCAAAAATATTGCACTCCATTACCTCAAAGTGTGGGTAACCGGTGCATCAGAATATATGAGTCCCAATACTAAATAATGATTCTTCCGTATTCCGTCAGAGGAGCAGTCCCATCAGGTATCCTGGACAGCGTGCAATCCACCAAGCAGGTGCACCCTTTATCAAGGTGTAAAAGGGTACATGACGCACGGCCCAAAACGCGTAGGGGAGCGTTCTCTGGGTGATCCAGGGGTGATGTTTGATCCCTTTATTCATTAAAAGGATTTTTGTTCTACCAATAGCCTCCTCCGTCATTTGTAGGCAGTGCATTGCCTTTTTTACCCATTACCTCAAAGATTAGGGAGGATAATCTAATTACAGTTATTCAAATGAGTCACGTTCATTATAAAGCTTCAATGTATTCAGATGACATATTACTTGTTGTTTCAAATTCAGAACAGTCTTTGAATGAATTCATAGCAGTGCTTAATATATTTTATCTTGTTTCTGGATTAATGATTAATTTTGATAAATCACAAATTCTCAATCTCACTCTGCCATCTGATCAAAATGATTTTCTTGCTATTCTCTTTCCTTTCAAATGGGCAAAAATGTATATCAAATATTTGGGTATTCACATTACCAACTCTTACATTACTTTATATAAACATAACTTTCCAGATCTTCTTAAGGATAATTATAAGGATCTTCTACATTAGCCTTGTTATGAGATTTATTGGATTGGCACGACTGTAAATACAAAAATGAATATTTTTGCAAGACCGTTAATTTTTTTTCAAGCTTTACAGTACCTGTGAATATTCCTAATAGAATACTAGATTAGGTTCAATCCAAAATATTGATGTTCATAAGAGATCTTAAATCTCCTCGGGTAGTTAAACATCTTTTATTTTGGAAAAAAGGGGAAGGAAGATTAGGTTGTCCAGATATGCATAAATATTATTTAGCATCCCATTTAAGAACTCTTAGGGCCTCATTCAGAGAAGGTTGATAAAAATTATCGCCAGGGCATTTAAAATGCCGTTTTTTCGGGGTTGCTATCACAGTATTCAGAAAGCCTCGATTACCTGTGATAGCAAAATTCCCAAAACGGGCGAGTTGCTGCCAGCGAGAGCATCGAGCCTCTGAAAAGGCCTAAACCGGCGATTCATTTCTGCTGCAGAGAGAACGGCTCTGAGAGAGCTGCCTTTCACAGTGGAAATGTCGCCCGAAAATTATTTATTTTAATATAAATTCCTTTCATAGTGTAGATATGCAGGGGGTCTCTGGAGCTGAACCGCATTGGTTTCAGGTCCAGGAACCCCCTGCTTCCCGAGATACAGGCACCTTTATGGGGTGCCGGTATCTCATATGCAAGGAAATGTCCCGGTCACGTGACGCGGGACATTTCAATGCAGAGGAATACCGGCACCCCATAAGGGGGCCTGTATCTTGGGAAGCAGGGGGTCCCTGGACCTAAAACCAACGTGGTTAAGCTCCGGAGACACTCTGTACATCTACACTATGAAAGAAATTTATATTTAAAAACTTTTTAATTAACATCAATACACGCCCCCCCCCCCCATCCGCCCAAACCCATAAAGTACAGTAATGGGCAAAATAACTATTATCCAGATATGGATAATAGATTATTTGCCCATTATTAAACACTGCATTAGCATACATAAATAAAGTAAATAAATAAAGTTATATTTACCACAACAGCAGGTCCCTCTGTCCTCCGTAGCAAGAAAGCATATACAGTATACAGTACATAATAAAGACATTTTAATAGCCCCTAACCCCTTAATCACCGTAGCGTTTACTAACCGCTATAGTCATTAAGGGGTTAACCCACCCTGACCCGATACAAACCCGGGAGGCCTAAGCACCCACCCCTGACTGACTATACCCACCCTGTACCCATTGAGTAGTATAGTGGTACATCATACCCATATAATAATAATAATATGGGCATGATAAGCCTCTATAGCACTCAATGGGCACCCTAATTACAATACATTAATACACACAATAATAAAACATAACTAAACTCCAAAAAAACACACCACTAAATAAAAACAGTAGCCAGCTAATCCAATCAATAGAAGCAATAACAACATCAACAATGAATTAATTAAACCATTAACCAATCCAAACAATTAATTCCTAAAACAACTCTGAATTATTTTATAAAGTAACCAATCCAACCACATTATTACTAAACCAACTCAAAATTAATAGTAACACTAACCAATCAAACCAATTAATTACTACAACATTCATGAATTAATGTAAACATTAAAATACAAAGAAATAAATTCAAACAATATCTGAAATAACCATAAAACACATTAGCTAACATAATACAACATTAACTAAAAACGAACACCAATCGCAAACATTGTATTACCATTAAGCATGAAAAACAAACAATGACATCCACATACAGTAAGTAACTGAAATTAAAAAAACCAACAGCAATACAAAGCCAGAAATGCCCCACAAATATTGTCATAATAATGTATTAATCTGTACCCTAAAGTGGTACAGATTAATATATTATCAGTCAATGTGCCTTCCCCCCCCCCCCAAAAAAAAAAAAAAAAAACACATCCAAAGAAAAAACCTGTAAAAAGAGACATTTACAAACATTCAATATATTACTTACCAATAGAAGCGGTGGCCCTCCGACTCCCAGGGAAACAGGAAGCTCACTTACCTTGGAGGCCTCCAACAGCATCCGATGCCATCCGCCATGAAGATCCGGATCAGGTACCCCAATCTTCTTTTTTCTTTCTTTAATCACCTTCTTCTATCTTCATCTGTCACCATTTCTTGATCTTCTTTATCTTCTATCTTCATCTGTCAATCCAAAAAGCAACATGGGAAATCCCAACCGTTGTTGTCTCGTCATCTTTTTGGGGTCAAATAAGGTGTCATGGCCTTAAGTAGGGCATGTGACGTCACATTTAGCCTCAAAATGGTTAACAGCCACCTGATTGGCTGTTCAAACTATGTTCCGACTTAATTTTTTTTTTAAATGACGTCACTTAAAGGGAATGATGCCAGCCAATCAGAATGGCTGTGCTTCATTTGCCTTTAAGATGACGTCATTAAATCCAAGATGGCCGGCGTCACATGGTATTTCAGCCAATCAGATCGTAGGAACCAATTCCAAGAAAACGACGAGACAACAACGGTTGGGATTTACCATGTGGCTTTTTGGATTGAGTAGCAAGAAAATAACCAGGGTTGGCGCTCAAGAGGAGATAGTGCCACAAGGAAATAATCCAAATTAAAACAGTGAAATAGTGACACCCTCTGGTAACCAGGGCTCACTACAAGAAAATAACCCAAAAAAGTGCAATAAACATATATAATAAAACTAAAATGAATAAACAAAGGATACCCACTCAACCTAGACAAGATGGGAAAGTCTTCATTTCCCCTGGGACGTAGTGGGTAGAGGTGACAAGGGAGCGGGACACCATGCACATGTAAAAGAGAGATCACAAAAATAGTATAGTACTGTATAGCACAAAAATGATAATCCTATGAAATTCTGCAAAGGTTATACTCACAAGCACACAGTGAGTAAAGGCATTTCACACATAAAGTGTACACGAACAGTAGTCCCACGTAGAGGGGTGTCTGGGGACCAGGATGGGATGGATAGGGTGCACTACAGCAGAGGACAAGAACACACCATAGCGCGAACTGTGCAACAATTTAATGAATTAAAAAACACTTCACAAGTGCTCACTTACAAAGTATAAGAAGTTATCAGGCAATAAGGAATCAGAGGTACAGGCATATGATGATCTCACCGCCCCTTCATCTCCAGGATTAGGTTTGGAATGGAGATGCTCCGCCACAGGTGCTCCTAATTGTGGCCGCAAGAAGCAACGAACAGCTCAGCGTCTCTCCTCCAAGTGTCTTGGTATCTGCCTCGATTCGACGCATTTCGCTAGAGAACAAGCTTCGTCAGGAATCTGGCACCCTATCCTACACTTGCTCTTAAATACAGTCAGTTAGCTCTTCATTGGTGGTGTATAATGGTCTCTGGTGATGTGGGATTTATGAGCTGCATCTGTGACCACAGTCACCTGTGATACATGATACACAGCCAATCCAAGATGGCCGCCATCGGGACAAAAACTTACAAACCCCTTGTATAACTTTATCAGCCACATTGTCTTAGTGACACAGTGTTGGGAATGGACAACAGGTCACAAACCCTCTTAAATTGAATAGTCAGCAATGGAAAGACATTGCATGCAGTTAGAAATATACCCAAAAAGCAGTGTTTATACAATACTGATAAAAGTAATTCTAAAAGAATTTTGAAAAGAATATAAACATATTTAAAAAAATACATACAAATTACAATTATTGCTACTGTTTAAGATTTTTAATGGTTCACTCTAATAGTTAAATGACAAATTTAAAAATAAAGAATAATATCTTTATTACAGTAAAATATACTAAAATCCTAACTAATTCTAATTGCTATCCTTGTAGTCCAACCAGGCAGCATATATGAAATAAAAGAGAACAAAGTTAGCAAACACATAATATACTTTCAGAGAATATCTTAAAAAGGCCACATATTAAAATTTTAAAACAGTGAATAAAACTGCAGAAGTCCACTATCATTTCGGGTGATGTATCATGGTCCAAAAGCGTAAAAAGTAATGAAAAAGCAGAATGATTTTTGGGACAGTATACAGATACCAGCTAGTAATCTAATTTTTGAAAAATTTAAAAAAAATTGTACTGACAGATGAAGATTGAAGATAAAGAAGATCAAGAAATGCTGACAGATGAAGATAGAAGGTGATTAAAGAAAGAAAAAAGAAGATTTGGATACCTGATCCGAATCATCATGGCGGATGGCATCGGATGCTGTTGGAGGCCTCCAAGGTATGTGAGAGGGCCACCGCTTCTAATGGTAAGTAATATATTGAATGTTTGTAAATGTCTCTTTTTACAGGTTTTTTCATTGGATGTGTTTTTTTTTGGGGGGGGGGGCACATTGACTGATAATATATTTATCTGTACCACTTTAGGGTACAGATTAATACATTATTATGACAATATTTGGGGGGCATTTCTGGCTTGGTATTGCTGTTGGTTTTTGTAATTTCAGTTACTTATGTGGATGTCATTGTTTGGTTTTTTTTCTGCTTAATGGTAATACAATGTTTGCGATTGGTGTTCGTTTTTAGTTAATGTTGTATTATGTTAGCTAATGCGTTTTATGGTTATTTCAGATATTGTTTGAATTTATTTCTTTGTATTTTAATGTTTACATTAATTCATGAATGTTGTAGTAATTAATTAGTTTGGTTGGTTAGTGTATCTATTAATTTTGAGTTGTTTTAGTAATAATGTGGTTGGATTGGTTATGTGAAAAGCGTGAATAAATAAGAGTCATAATCTGAGGATCATTGCAGAATGACAAATAAGTTTATTGAAGTACGGTGCACACGCAGAGGAGAGTTTCAAAATAAAACTCTCCCAACGACATGATGGCATACAGGCCTTATTTATACAGAAAATACTAATCCCACGCCCCCTATACGAGGTTGCTTGTGCGTCACTACGTAAGCATAGAAGATAAACAAAATATGAACATGAACACATTGAGTTAAAAGCATTACGATGAGATTCATATTAGAAATTAAATGACTCAGCTAATATTCCTTATAAAAGCCGTTGACCTTTTCTCTACATACAGGACTTCATGGGCACCTCCCTCGGAATGCGAGACAGTGCGTTATCTGTCTCTTATTTTCATAACATTGGCACTTTTGCTCTTCTCTTCAAGGTTTTTCAGTTAGCTGCTTGGTTTATTATCACTTTAAAATTGGAAGCAAAAATCTCTTTCAAAATGTCCATTCTCATACCCCGTTCATTCAGACAAAACCTAAAATGGATGCTGACTTAAAATGGTTGCTTAGATCCCAGTGCTGTTATGTCAGACCCACCTCCTTACGTCGTATTCTCACTTTGTCAGTTACTTTATAAAATAATTTGGAGTTGTTTTAGGAATTAATTGTTTTGATTGGTTAATGGTTTAATGAATTAATTGTAGATATTATTGCTTGTATTGATTGGATTAGCTGGCTACTGTTTTTATTTATTGAAGTGTGTTTTTTGGAGTTTAGTTATGTTTTATTATTGTGTGTCTTGTGTATTAATGTATTGTAATTAGGGTGCCCATTGAGTGCTATAGAGGCTTATCATGCCCATATTATTATTATATGGGTATGATGTACCACTATACTGCTCAATGGGTACAGGGTGGGTATAGTCAGTCCGGGGTGGGTGCTTAGGCCTCACAGATGGGTGAAGGAGGTATTAGCCCTAAGGATGGGTGTCTAGACCTTGCGGGTGGGTAGCGGTTGGGTTAACCCTTTTATTACCTTAGAGGTATTAACCGCTAAGGTAATGAAGGGGTTAAGTCCCCCCGAAATGCCTAGACAGCCCCTAAGGGCCAAATTCCCCCTTCACCCACCCTCTCTAGCCACAGTAAGCCTGGCATGGGTGTTTAACCCCTTCATTGCCTTCGCGTTTAGCCGCTAAGGTAATGAAGTTGCTGTAAATACATTTTTCCTGCATCGGATGCATGCCGGGGGCTCCGGTGCTTATTTTAATGGCTATCAGCTCCGGAGACCCCCGGCATCAATCCGAGGCAGGAAAAGGGCCTGATTTTTTCTAAGTCCCGACACATCGCAGCTCATCGAGGCATCTCCCCACCAATTTACCTAAATTTTGAGGTGAATTGGATTTGGGGAGAAGATCGCCTTTTAGGGCTGCGATAGGCGGCGACAGCCGACTCGTGTGTACTAGAATTGCGTGATTTTATGATCCTTCCGAAAATGGTCGATAAGCGGCTGATCGCCGCTCAATTGGCGCTTTTCTTTTGATCATAAGATTTTGCGTCGATACAGGCCGTTATCGAGCACTTATCGTGGCTTACTGAATACGAGTAGCCATTTTGGTCGATAACTGCTCGATAAGGGCCTTATCGAGGCTTTCTGAATGAGGCCCTTAGAGATTGGTATGCATGTGCTGTTATCAAACAATGGGTCGATATAGAGAATGCCATCACTAAAATCCCCTTACATGAGATTTTTTGTCTACCTAAAAAACATAGACCTAAGAAATTATATAAACATCCTATAATTGGCTTTACTCTTGGGATATGGGACTCCCATTAAGGAAATTAAAATTATCTTCTTTTCCTTCTCCCCTGACTCGAATATTGCAAAATCTGAAAATTAATCCTGCATTGGCCTCAGATTTGTATGACCCATGGGAGTCTGGAGGTTGCCATAAAGTAGTCAAATTTTATTACCAGAATCAGATTAAATCTTTTTCACAATGCAAATCAGATTTTGATTTGGAAGAAAATGGTAGATTTCAATACTTTCAAATTAGATATTGGATATCACAACCAAATTTCAAGAAAGCTACAATACAAGAAACTACACTTTTTGAGGATAGCATTACGCTTTCTACATCTACTTCAGGTCTTACTGTATATCATCTATCTACAATATACTTATTTGCATCTATAGTAACATAAAACTTAAGTAATTTTCAGCATGAGAAACGGATGGGGCATACAATTTCTGACACTAAATGGTCTGAAATATGGTTTAGAGCATTTTCATCATCCATTTGTACTCTTCATAGGGAAAATTCTGTTCTTTTTCGTTGATATCTGGTACCTTCCAGAGTAAAACAAATATGTCCTATAGCCTCAGCCAGATGTTGGCAAAATGGAAGGTTCATTTTTTCATATATGTTGTCTTGCTCTAAAATACAAACCTTTTGGATACAAGTTTAGGGTATCATAGTTATTGATAAGTTTTTTTTCCACAAAGTATTATATTTATATTGTTTTATGTTATTCAATAACTAATAAAAAGATTTTTTTTAAAGAAGCTCTGTAAAAATTGGATACATATGGGGCATTTTCAATTCATCGAGTTCAAACGTTTGCATTAAAGCATGCAATTTTACCACCAGAGTTTGCTTTAATGAACTTTATAAAGGAGAGGGGAGTGAGAGGAGTGCAAGAGAAGAGGTAGACAGAAAGATGCAACAGTATATGTTATCTATGCAGCAGCCGCCGCCCCTATTAACCTCCTACATCCCTGAAAAAATTCGGGGATGTTTTCCGTTTCTCATGGACTTGGCCACGCGTCCCGCATTCACTAGATAGCGCTAGACAATGAATGCGCCCGCGGCGCCCAAAACGGCCTGCATCTGCCCGCGATTTTAAAAATCGTGGGGAAACGGCCGCAGGAGGTTAAAGGCGGCCGCCACTGTACCTCCCCAAACATGCCTTTAAACAACACACAGAGAGACAACAGTGCACAAAAAGGATCACACATGAGAGACTTAGGAAACATGCTAATTGGGATAAGCAAAGTATATTTAAATGACTTAGCATATTTTTAAGGTATCCCATTTATGCTTCTTTTTATGCATGTCTCTCCACATGTTTACAGATGTGTTTTGTGTGGTATATAGGAAAAAAAGAATGGTGTATATAGCAATAAAAGGCTGTGAATATATAATAAACAGTGTATATAAACATATAAGGTGATAAAAAATATGTGTGACCTTACACACTATACCTTAATAATGTAAGGCTAGGCTGCCGAGTGAAACTAACCCAAAACACAGTTAGTACAAAGCAAAAAACAACAATACAAACCAGCACCTACAGAGTCCCATATACAGTAGGAAAAAGATCAGTCCAATGGTAAAGAAGTGTCCAGAAATGTCCAACCTTGCACTTCACGCTCCATAGCAAGATGTTACAAGAAGCATGTGATGCAAAGAGAGAGAAAAGAGAGAAAAATCATAGTGCAACAATGCTACAGTATAAACACATAAGACAAACAGGACAAGACAATACTAGACAAACACAAGATAGGCTGACAAATAATACAAGAGTTAATTTAATACACAAAAAATATAAAATGAACAAGGCAGATGATGGATCCGGTGGTAAAACCGGAATCCTACTTACAGGACGTTCGTTTAATACAGACAGGGGTGTGTGGTGAGTAATGCACGGCCGTGGCGTCTAATGGATGCGTGGCTTCCAGGAGTTGCTCAAAACACTGTCCCTAGCTCCGCAACCGGATATGCGTCACCGGGGGTGGGTCAAAATGCCAAAAAACCCTTCTCCTACTGCTGTACCTCGATCACTCCTGTGGGTACTCTGCCTTAGTCCAAATAAACTCTCACAAACTGCCCAACGCGTTTCGTGCACTTGCGCACTTCTTCAGGGGTTCCAGGGGAGTGGCAGACAGCATTTGGAGAGCCTGAGACCCACCCCCGGTGACGCACATCCGGTTGCGGAGCTCGGGACAGTGTTTGGAGCAACTCCTGGATTATTTGTCAGCCTTGCTTGTGTTTGTCTAGTATTGTCTTGTCCTGTTTGTCTTATGTGTTTATACTGTAGCGTTGTTGCACTATGATTTTTCTCTCTTTTCTCTCTATTTGTATCACATGCTTCTTGTAACATCTTGCTGTGGATCGTGAAGTGCAAGATTGGACATTTCTGGACACTTCTTTACCATTGGACTGAACTTTTTTCCTATATGGGACTCTGTAGGCGCCGGTTTGTATTGTTGTTTTTTGTGTGGTATATACTGTACAGCACTTGTTGGGACTGCAGTAAAATTGTTTTGCCCATTTCTAATAATATTATGCATCAAATTCTACAGTTCTGTACATCTCTCTGCATCATTATTTAGCCAGAAAGATTTGTGTAAGAATCTGCATTCAATGCAAATAACTGCTTTTAATATTTGATGTCACAACTGTGCACACGAAATGGAGCAGTGCAATCAAAATATTTTTTGTCCTTTAACTCATAGATTTTCTGGTTGAATGGTGTGAATTAAATTCCATTCCACAGTCAATTGTGACACATTGCCTATAATTGTACAAGTAATTGTAGAAAACAAATACGTTGAAACAAAGAAAAAAGACCCTGACAAGTCAATCTTATAGTAACTCAATTCTGTAGCTATATATGCTATTAGAAATGTGACTAATGTTTATAGTTCATATTTCGTAACGTGCACATCAAGAGCAAATTGAACCAGAAATATGTTTTTTCAGGAGTGAAAAGGTCAGTATCTCAATTTATAGTTTTTGTTTATGTGTTTGTGACACCTATTTGCTTTCTGCATTTCCTTGTCTGTGTTATGTCTGCATTGGAAGCTGTGGTTTATTCATTTAAATTAGTCAAACATACTCAGGAAGATGAAACATTTCTCCATCATATATTGAGCAATAATCCACTGCTTCAAGGTCAGACATGACAAAACTCAGAGGTATTGCATGATTGTCTCCACTATTGATCTTGAAATTCAGAATCAACCCTGACCTTACAACATTTTTCTCTGCACACCAAAAGATGGTAACATTTTTCCTAAAGGCTGAACAGAAGTTTAAACATCCATCTCCAGCATAAAATTATAGATGCTTTTAATAGTTAAAACCTTATAATAAAGAAATGTATTTCCCTCCTAAAATATCAATAAGATTATTCTTATTACTTATGTAATGTAATAATCAAATGTAAAATTATTAAGTGTCATAATTACTTAGATTTTCTAATCTGTTTAATTTATTATTTTACATTATAATATGCTTTACAATGTGTGGCAGTTTTTACTGTTAAATTGTACTATACAACAAATGTCAAATAGAAAAAGTGCATAAAACAACCAGCATACAGTATTTTATTCAGTATATACAGTAATAGCAAGAGGGGAAGAGATCTATCGAGACTGCAGCCCATATTTACATAGCATATTTACACATTCCATTCTTCATGTTATGCCCCATTCAAGTAAACATTCTGTAAGGTGTCTTCTTCCAGAGTCCCATTTAATCAATTTGGCCCTTGTTACCCAAGATAATTGCTTACAGGAATGCTTTTGATGCAGGAATCATAAACTATCTTTTTAAAGTAGATATTCTGTCTTCACCTGGATAAACATTCCAGGAGAGAAATTAACAAACAAAAAGGTTTATTTACTTCGCACCATGATAATCAATCTTCTCTTGTTGATTATCAAGGACTTCAAAATAAAACTTGTTTTCCTGAATTAACATTTAGACCCCCAGGGGGAAGCAGCTGCTATTTCCCCACTCAGTATTGTTCACCTGTCCAAACATGTATTGATAGATCTGGTATTTCTAGGTTTCCCCATCATCTTCAAAGAGAAACACACATAATTTAGTTTGAGCATACTGTACTTCCTCAACCAAAAGTATGTGTCTATTAGGTAGCACTCCACATCAGTGATAAACAAACAAATAAAGTGGAAATGGTGCACGGAAGCAGGGTGAACCTCTATCATCCCAAGGTGAATAGAATAAATACATATGGCCCCAGCACGCAACAATAGAAGCAATGAAGTCAATTGGAATAAGTCAAAAGTGTATTTGAAAAATTATTTAAGCAGCTATACATGGAACCCAATAGCAGGGCATGGAGACAACCACACCAAGTACAGAGAGGGGTGGGTGGGGGGGGGGAACAGGGAGAAAATAATAAAAACACAAAAGGTGGAGAAAACAATATATGCACAATACACGAAATGGATGGAGGTAATAAAATAATAGGGGGGTAACGTTAACGTTTCGGGGCCGTTCACACAGATGTAATATATCTGTGGTACTTCCCTAATTACCCCATCTCCACTCAAATATATCTCAATGAAAATAGCCCAGGGAAGAGCACAATATGCTGATACAAAAGAAAAGATTGTTCTAAGCACCTAAAGCAAGCCCTTTCTGAGGGATCACTGGCAAGCCACCTATTAGCATGAATCAAACTATAGCTAGTGAAAGCCCAAGCATCAGACAGCTAGAGGTAGACAACATGAAGAAAAACTGCAGTATAAAAGTTATCTGCTGTAAAAGGCGTCAGTGTGTCTCCTGGGGTGGTCTGCAACAGTCCCTGTGTCAGATATAAACACAGTGGTCTTTAAATAACCCATCTGATCACGCTAGATTGAGAGAGGGGATCGTTCAGCCAATCCAATGTTCAGTGCAGTGGCCGTGGGCGGAGCCACCAACATCATTGGCAACATCAAAATTCCTCAGATGAGAAGCAATTGTGATGGAGCAGACAACAGATCATCTGCTGTCTAAGTGGGAGGGACCTCTGATGTCATCAATTTTAGCCCTATGAGAGGCTGGAATGATTGTGGATAAGCCAATCCACATGCAGCTGTCCGCTATTCTCCCTTATGCAAAGTGCAGTACTGAGCGTTCTGTCCACTCCCAGGCTGCACCTCCAACCGCACTGTAAACATTCACTGCTGTGTGCTGACAGGACAGACAACCTACTAATTTTATATATATATATATATATATATATATATATATATATATATATATATATATATATCTGTAAATACAACTGTATGCTCATCTTTTTTTACCCACCATAACCTTAATAATTGTGGTGATTACCTAGTCTATAGTCTCAAACCAGCTTAGCCATTACAACCAACCTCACACTGATGATACCCATCAAGGTTGAAACAGCTGTGTAGCTGAGACTGTGTCCCCTTGGCCTTGAGTCATCGTCCCTTCGGGGACTAAAGACTCCTGCTGCTTTTGGGGGGGCACGCCAACTCGAGCTAAGAGGAGTGATCCTGAGTGAGCGGTTCTGAGCGAGCAGATGCGGAAGTGAGGGGCACCTTTGCCCTGGGACATCGCCTTTACTGGCTAAAGTCCCTTGCTGCTTTTGGGGTGCCGCACCTGAGCTTGGGAGAGCAGAGCTGGAATGCGCAATTCCATTCGGTTCATGATCGAGGAGACCGAGAGAAGTTGAGTGAATCTGCTGTGGATAGTGGAGAAGGTGCTGAAGCAATTGATCGGTCTGGACGCTGACAGGATCTTCTGCCTTCAGGATTTCCCTGCACAGGGGATTTATGACCTTACCTGTCATCAAGAAGCGGATGTTTGGTGCACTTTTGAAAAGTGCAAGGAGAAGTCTGGTGACCCGATCTTACATGGCATCAAGGTAATTCCAAGTTTTATGCTGGAGGAGGCATTGCCACACTTATGGACATACAAAGGAGGGTTGCACGAAAACGGGAATAGTGTGCCGTAATTGTGGGGAAGGACATACTGCAGCCAACTGTGGAGTCCCTAAGAGATGCCATCTATGCGGAGAGGAAGGAAACTTGGCATGGTAGTGCACAAAAAGGACATATGCCCAGGCAGCAAAAGGGGGCATTGTGCAAGAAGAAGAGGAAGAGACAGTGGAGGGTCAGGGAATTTGTGAGATGGAGAGTTCCCAAGACGGAGGGCTTGATCCGGCTATAACAGCAATGTATGAGGAGGATTTAAGAAGGGAAGAAATGGTAGCGAGTGGCCCAATAGAGGGGGAGGTGGAAGTGGAAATATTGGACACGACCAGACCCAAGAAAGGGTCGCAAAAACGTAGTTTACAAAGTGACAATGATGTTTGTACAGTTGAAGGGGAGGGGGAAAGTGAGCTACGGCAAGATACGGTGATGAAGTCAAAGTTGTGTGCGCTGGATTTGTCCAGTATTGACAGGAGTGGGGAAGAGGAACAGACCGGAGTAAAGGAAAAGAGGAAAATAAGACGTTAGATAGGGAAGCGCAAGAAAGAGAGGAGAAGGCAGGCCCTGGTGGTGCGAGTGGAAAAGGCAAAGAGGGAAAGAGTAAGTGTAAAGGGTTTGTTGTTAGTGGAAGCGAAAACGAGTCTTCGCAAGGGATAGAAACAAAGGAAGATAAGGATAACCAGAGTAAAGTGGAGCCTAGAGAGAAGGGTGTAGAGGGTAACGATGGAAAAGTATCAGGGAAGGTAACCCTAAAAGAGAAAATGGAACATTTTGAGAATGCAGTGGGAGATGTTCTGTTTTGGGTAGGTATTTTCCGGAAGCAGCATGGGGGTAGTAGTGATGAACAGATAATAGAAAGATTGGAAAAATTGATGTACCAAAGAAAATAGCTGACAAAAGAGCAATATGAAGAATTAAAAAAGGAGCATGTACAGTGGATTAAAATAAAAGAGGCTAGGGGAGAGGTGAGGGAGAAAGAGAGTAGTGAGAGAAATAGCTCGTCCTCACAAAAAAGTCAGATAAGCGTGGAGGGGGAGGAGAGGAAGGAGTATGTAAAACAACAGTTAAATAGAATAAACATGTGGGCAGGCAACGTGATGGACAAGCATAGATTAGAAAGGCTAAAGTCACAGCTTACCAAGACAGGGTTGGCTAGAGAGGAAGTACGTAGAGTAAAAGATAATTGTAATACATATAATATCGAGTTTCAGTTGGAGAAGTTACTGGAACAAAAGAAATAATTAGATGTACTGTAAGGTTAAACGTTTTGTACGCAAAGCCTTGTTGTAGGATGATTATTGATCAGGAAGCTAAATTCTGAAAAGAAATAAGAGGATGTGCTATTAAGGGTTTAAAAGTCAAAAGTTATGTGTTTTTTTTGGCGGTGAGATTAATAGCGCTAGGTTGAGAGGTTGAGATGCTCAGATGACGACTTGGAATGTGTGAGTTTTTTGGGGCTTTCTTGAATGTTTTTTGCCTTTGTGTTGGTTTTTTGTCTTAGCAATAATAGGAATGGATAGTGATGTGTTCTGTTTATTACTTTCTGTAAAGTGATACTTACTGGTTGTTAATAATGTGAATTGTTAAAAAATGTTTGAAACTACCGCTTTGAGTTGTGTGAGTGGGAATGGAAGTGAGCGAATGCTTTTGCTTTTACGGAAAGGGAAAGAGTGTATTTATGAGGAAATGTTTTAGTTGTTTTTGGAGAAGTACTGTATTACTGTCTGGGTCCCTTTACGTGGAGTTACCGGAGAGAAGAGGTGGGCCGCTGCTCCCCTTCACGGCGGGCGCCGTGGGGGAAAAGCATACGGAAATGCATGGAAGGTATGGATGGCTGGGAAGGAAGAATGGCGACAGAATGGGATGAAAGTGTGTGTAATTGTGTTTTGAACAGTAATATTCTGTGGGGAAAGGAAGGAGGAAGAAAATGTAAATATATTATGTTTTGGTGTCTTTCTAATGTTACGTGACGTTTGTTACTATGGTGTGTTTTTTTGGTTTCCAAAAAAGTCTGTAAACTTAAAAAAGGTGTTGAATAAAAAAGTAAAAAAAAAAAGAAAAAAAAGAAACATGTCTGTGAGTGGGTTTAATGGCTTTGCATCTCATCCCAGCCTCTGTCTAACAGCGGTGTTTAAAACAGCATGCATTGGCTTGAGGATTTGCTTGTGTAATACGAGCTTGAGACAAAAGGTGGCACTGAGTGCTCATTTGCATGTCATTTCCCAGAATCCCTTGCTGCAGTGGAAGCGCTGTATGCTGGGCGATAATGGGGAAAGACAGGGTTGCAGACCTGTCTAAGACATGCAAATGAACATACAGTAATATTTACAGTTGCTTTATGCTTTACTGTGGAGGGTTTTTGTCACTTTTTTTTTACCAACCAACCCCTTAATAATTGTGGTGATTACCTAGTCTATAGTCTCAAACCAGTTTAGCCATTACAACCAACCTCACACTGATGATACGCATCAAGGTTGAAATATGTCTGTGAGTGGGTTTAATGGCTTTGCATCTCATCCCAGCCTCTGTCTAAAAGCTGTGTTTAAAACAGCATGCATTGGCTTAAGGATTTGCCTGTGTAATACGAGCTTGAGACAAAAGGTGGCACTGAGTGCTCATTTGCATGTAATTTCCCAGAATCCCATGCTGCAGTGGAAGCGCTGTATGCTGGGCGATAATGGGTAAAGACAGGGTTGCAGACCTGTCTAAGACATGCAAATGAACATACAGTAATATTTACAGTTGCTTTATGCTTTACTGTGGAGGGTTTTTGTCACTTTTTTTACCCACCATATATATATATATATATGTGGAGGGTTTGTGTCACTTTTTTTACCCACTATATATATATATATATATACATATATATATATAGTGGGTAAAAAAAGTGACAAAAACCCTCCACAGCATATAGCAACTGTAAATATTACTGTATGTTCATTTGCATGTCTTAGACAGGTCTGCAACCTTGTCTTTCACCATTATCATCCAGCACACAGCACTTCCACTGCAGCAAGGGATTCTGGGAAATGACATGCAAATGAGCATACAGTGCCACCTTTTATCTCAAGCTCACATTACATGAACAACCCTTAGCCAATACATGCTGCTTTAGACACAGCTTTTAAGCAAGGGCTTGGGAGATGCAAAGCCAGTAAAGCCACTCACAGACATTTTTCAACCTTGATGGGCATCATCAGTGTGAGGTTGGTTGCTGTCATTTGCTGGTTTGAGATTAAGAGTAGGTAATCACCACACTTAAGGTTATGGTGGGTAAAAAAAAGTGATGAAAACCCTCCACAGTAAAGCATGTAGTAACTGTAAATATTACTGTATATTCATTTGCATGTCTTAGACAGGTCTGCAACCCTGTCTTTCACCATTATCGTCCAGCACACAGAACTTCCACTGCAGCAAGGGATTCTGGGAAATGACATGCAAATGAGCACACAGTGCCACCTTTTAGCTCAAGCTCACATTACATGAAACAACCATAACCTTAATAAGTGTGGTGATACCCATCAAGGTTGAAACATGTCTGTGAGTGGGTTTACTGGCTTTGCATCTCCCAAGCCCTTGCTTAAAAGCTGTGTCTAAAGCAGCATGCATTGGCTAAGGTTTGTTCATGTAATGTGAGCTTGAGATCAAAGGTGGCACGGTGTGCTCTTTTGCATGTCATTTCCCAGAATCCCTTGCTGCAGTGGAAGTGCTGTGTGCTGGG
Organism: Ascaphus truei; assembly: GCF_040206685.1. NCBI lineage: Eukaryota > Metazoa > Chordata > Amphibia > Anura > Ascaphidae > Ascaphus > Ascaphus truei. Next base: position 154,948,400 of record NC_134483.1, on the reverse strand, counting down.
CGATAATGGTGAAAGACAGGGTTGCAGACCTGTCTAAGACATGCTTTCGCCCCAAACACTCCACCATAACTACCCTGCTAAAAGTTTGCAATGAAATCCAGTGTGGAATGGAACGGGGACAACTCACTGGTGCAGTATTCCTAGATTTTGCAAAGTCTTTTGATACTGTTGATCATGCTATCCTACTTAACAAACTCCACAGCTCTGGAATAGGGGAGCATGCTTTAAACTGGTTTCAGTCCTACTTATCAGGTAGATCCCAACATGTGTCCATCTCAGGCTCTAACTCCAACCCCCTGGATATCACATGTTGTGTCCCGCAAGGCTCTGTTCTGGGGCCCCTACTCTTCTCAGTGTTCATCAATGATGTTCCCACAGCTTGTCAGGATGCCTCAATACACATGTATGCAGATGACACAATCATATATGCGCACAGCCATAGCCTCTCTGACCTTCAACATATATTTCAGTCTGACTTTTTGAGACTCGAATACTGGATTTCCCAAAACAAACTGTTTTTAAACACTAACAAGACTGTAACAATGGTATTTGGGACCAAGCCTAAATTTTTAAAGCTTCCAGCGACTGAACTCCATATTAGAACCAACACTAACACCACCCTAACCCCTGTCACTAGTTTTAAATACCTGGGCTTATTGTTTGACTCCCACTTAACATTCGGGATGCACATTGATACCCTGTCAACCAAGACCTAAGTCAAACTAGGGGTACTTTACAGAAAAAAATCCTCCCTAAGTCTCCTGGTCAGAAAGCGTATCGCACAGCAGATGCTAATGCCAATTATTGACTATGGAGACATAGTATATGGCTCGGCACCTTAAACCCACCTTAGCAAACTTGACACCCTCTACAATTCAATTTGTCGTTTTGTTCTCCAATGCAACTATAACACACATCACTGCGAAATGCTCAAAGAACTAGATTGTGTAACGCTGTGCTCAAGGAGGGACCCCGAAACTGAGGTGAGATGGGTAACAACTGCACCCACAGCTACGGGGACACGCCTGGAAAGTGGAAAATAGGCATCTGGAACCGTCTGGGAGTATAAGATAGAGTAGGATACTCGCCAGACGAGAAGGGAGGTTCCAGAAGATAGTTAATACTGAGAGCCTGGGGGGCAGAGCCGGAAGGCAGGTCGGAATCTGCAAGCCGAGGTAAAGGGGTTTGGGGAGTCCAGGAAGTCAGTGTGCAGGCCAAGGGTCGAAGTCCAGAGCGGGTCCACAGCCAAGCCGGTTCTGTACACAAGGGATCACTAGAAAAGACAAAGAGACAAGGAACTGAGGCAGGCACGGCCGTGGGTAACACAGGTCACACAAAGCTATGCTCAACCAAAGAAGAAATGACTGAGCAAGGTATAAATAGGAGGAATAACCAATAGGGAGAGGGGAGTGACGAGGGAGCGGCCCCAGGGAAGATAGGGATTGGTGGGGACAAGATTGCCACAGCTGTGCTGGATGCGAGGCTTGTGGGCGGTGCACACATATCAAGCGTGTGCCCCACACGGGAGAGGAACGCGTGGCCTCAGCTGGGGGTGGGAACTACTCCTGTGGGAGGACGTAACAGTCCTGGTTCATGCGTGCTTTCATCCACCACTGCGGGTAGTGAAGTGGAAGTAGGTGCGCGCGGCCTGAGCAGGGGACGGGAGTTCATCCCGCGAGAGAGCAGAGGAGTCCCTGTGTGTGTGCATGGCCTGAACAGGGGATGAGAGTTCATCCCGCGAGAGGGCAGAGGAGTCCCTGTGTGTGCGCGCATGCACGTGTCCTGAGGCAACCGCGGGAACCAGAGAGGCAGGAGAAGGGTCCCGCTCGCGGCGGTGAGTCTGTGGGGCCGGGGAGCGCTGGATGTGTTGCGGCAAGGGAGGAACCCTCTTTAGGAGAGGTGTTCCCCGAAGTCTTACAGTACCCCCCCCCCTTGAGGAGCAGCCTCAGGACGACTCCAATATGGCTTTTGGGGGAATTTAGAGTGAAAGAGTCTCAGCAGTCTGGGAGCATGAATTTGATGGTAGGGTACCCAGGATCTTTCCTCTGGGCCAAAGCCCCTCCAGTGAACCAGGTACTGCACCGAACCCCTCGTCCTCCTTGAATCCAGAATAGACTGAATCTCAAATTCCTCCTGCCCCTGAACTATTACTGGTTTAGGGTCAATCGGTGTCCTGTGGAACTGCAGACTCTGGAACACAGGTCTCAGAAGTGACACGTGGAAGACGGAGGGTATCTTCATGGATGGAGGAAGTTCCAGACGATATGCCACAGGATTGATCCGTTCCACTACAGAGAATGGGCCCAAGTACCTGGGAGCCAGCTTGTGGCTTGGAGTCTTCAGTCTAATGTTCTTGGAGGAAAGCCAGACTTTATCCCCTGGCTTGAAGACTGGTGCCTGATGGCGGTGAAGATCTGCCTGTGCCTTTTGTCTGTGGGTTGCCTTTCTCAAAGCCTCTTGAATCTTTTTACAGGATTCCTGAAGATCCTTGATTCGGTCATCAGCCGCTGGAACCCCGGAAGGAACTGAGGTGATGGGCAGCTGACCTTGGTGAAAACCATAATTAATGTAAAAAGGGGATTTCAGCGTGGAGCTGTTCTTTAGAGAATTATGGGAGAACTCTGCCCATGGAAGTAAATCTACCCAATTATCCTGGCTGTCCGCGATGAAGCATCGGAGGTATTGCTCCAGCGTCTGGTTCGTTCTCTTGGTTTGCCCATTAGTTTGGGGATGATACCCGGAAGAAAAATGGAGGGTGATATCCATCCTGTGAGCGAAGGCCCGCCAAAATTTTGAGACAAATTGTTTACCTCGATCGGATACGATGGAGAGAGGAACTCCGTGAATGCGGAATATCTCCCTAACAAAAATGTCTGCCAAAGTGGCGGAATTGGGTAGGCCTTTGAGAGGAACGAAATGAGCCTGTTTGGAAAAACGATCCACGACAAACAAAATGGTGTTATCCCCTTAGAGGTTGGAAGCTCCACTACAAAGTCCATGGACAGATGACTCCATGGGCGCTCCGGTACAGGGAGTGGTTGCAGAAGGCCGTACGGCTTTTTACGAGCGGTTTTAACCTGGGCGCAAATTGGACAGCTTTTTACGTACTCCGGAATGTCCTGCAACATGGTTGGCCACCAAAAGGTACGACCAATGAGGACCGAAGTCCTATCAATGCCTGGATGACCGGCTGACCAAGAAGAATGACCCCACTCAAGAATCTTCTTAAGGAAGCGTGGAGCTGCATACAGACGGCCGACTGGCACCTTGGGAGGTTAGATTGTGCTGCCATGACCTGATCCAGGATAACGAAAGAGTTGGCTGAAATTATATATTTAGAGGGTAAGATTGTTTCGGAGATAACTTCGGAATTGTCCTCAAACAGGAATTGACGTGAAAGTACATCTGCCTTTTGATTCTTTGAGCCAGGAATGTATACATAGAGAGAAAGAACCCACTGAAAGCACTCAATATCCCCTAATTGTGCAATCATAAGTATATTAAAAATAATCTTTAATGCTATACTGATTAAAATAATGGGTGTTAAAATACATCAATCGACACACATATATATAAACCCTACTGATGAGTATATAAGATACTCCGGGTTGGTAAAGTTAGGGAAACGTATGAGGTTTATTGGATCAAAACATTCCCAGGGATCTGATATGCAGTGATCCCTTATAGTGGTAATTAGGTATATACTGGTGTAGGGGGAAAGCTAGCTGATAGCCTGTCCTGTTGAACAGACAGATGTAAGGTATTCACGTGAGAAGATGTACTTTTGTTCACAATAGTGATATGCAGATAAATTAGTTGGCGCAGTATATCCGGTAGGACCTCAATATGTATGAGGTAATAAGTCCTTAATCACCTGACAACATCTAAATTGCTCCATGGTAAAGGAGCTAGCTGAAATACACAGAGTAAATTTACAGTGGTATATAGATTCCTATAGACAGTGTGGTTTGTGTATGCCTGTGCGCATATTCATGAATGCGCTTCCACTGTCTTAGAATACTATTGCCACCAACACCTCTGTATAGTGTGGTTCACCTATCTTTTAGGTCACAGATAGGAGCAAGGTGAATGTAAGAAATATACAAAGTGAGTATTCTGCCCATATGTAGAGATGTATACACAAAGTACTGCTGGCTGACTAAACAGTTAGTGGATTAGCCCAATGATGGCTTGTTAAGTCCCTTACAACTGCAAATATACTAACATGAATTACCTAAATAGAAGCTGTAAACTCCATATATACAGAGAGCTCCTGTCACTAATTGACATCTGCACCGGAGCTAATCTACTCCTAGATACGGTGTAGCTGTTGGTATGCCTATGTACATATTCATGAATGTGCTACCACCGTTAGGAGTCTATGATTACTGATATCACAGTGGTCTAATAGAAATACAGATAGCTCACCCCTCACCAGTGCTTCCCGAGTCACCACTTAGACTCCTGCCCACTTGGAAGGGAACAGCACGCGAGCCGTCTGGCAGCTGTATGCTGTGATACTTGAAATGCTGCCACGAGAATGCTGACGGCGCGCGTGCACGTGACGGGTGCCGACGCGCGCGTTTCGCGATTGGAAACGCTTTCTCAAGGCTTAGTTAGTGTGACACTAACTAAGCCTTGAGAAAGCGTTTCCAATCGCGAAACGCGCGCGTCGGCACCCGTCACGTGCACGCGCGCCGTCAGCATTCTCGTGGCAGCATTTCAAGTATCACAGCATACAGCTGCCAGACGGCTCGCGTGCTGTTCCCTTCCAAGTGGGCAGGAGTCTAAGTGGTGTCTCGGGAAGCACTGGTGAGGGGTGAGCTATCTGTATTTCTATTAGACCACTGTGATATTAGTAATCATAGACTCCTAACGGTGGTAGCACATTCATGAATATGTGCATAGGCATACCAACAGCCACACCGTATCTAGGAGTAGATTAGCTCCGGTGCAGATGTCAATTAGTGACAGGAGCTCTCTGTATATATGGAGTTTACAGCTTCTATTTAGGTAATTCATGTTAGTATATTTGCAGTTGTAAGGGACCAAACAAGCCATCATTGGGCTAATCCACTAACTGTTTAGTCAGCCAGCAGTACTCTGTGTATACATCTCTACATACTGTATGGGCAGAATACTCACTTTGTATATTTCTTACATTCACCTTGCTCCTATCTGTGACCTAAAAGATAGGTGAACCACACTATACAGAGGTGTTGGTGGCAATAGTATTCTAAGACAGTGGAAGCGCATTCATGAATATGCGCACAGGCATACACAAACCACACTGTCTATAGGAATCTATATACCACTGTAAATTTACTCTGTGTATTTCAGCTAGCTCCTTTACCATGGAGCAATTTAGATGTTGTCAGGTGATTAAGGACTTATTACCTCATACATATTGAGGTCCTACCGGATATACTGCGCCAACTAATTTATCTGCATATCACTATTGTGAACAAAAGTACATCTTCTCACGTGAATACCTTACATCTGTCTGTTCAACAGGACATGCTATCAGCTAGCTTTCTCCCTACACCAGTATATACCTAATTACCACTATAAGGGATCACTGCATATCAGATCCCTGGGAACGTTTTGATCCAATAAACCTCATACGTTTCCCTAACTTTACCAACCCGGAGTATCTTATATACTCATCAGTAGGGTTTATATATATGTGTGTCGATTGATGTATTTTAACACCCATTATTTTAATCAGTATAGCATTAAAGATTATTTTTAATATACTTATCATTGCACAATTAGGGGATATTGAGTGCTTTCAGTGGGTTCTTTCTCTCTATGTATACCTACTACGCTACCCATTAGCACCTTATCCCACACACACTTACCTTATTCAGCTGTAGCGGGGTACTTCACTAATGCTTTGAGCCAGGAATGTAAGATATGAGATAATTTAATCTCGAAAAGAAAAGAGACCATCGAGCCTGACGTGCCCCAAGGCGACGTGCACTCTCAATGTAAAGCAAATTTTTATGATCAGTAAAGATTGAAATGGGGGTCTCTGTTCCCTCCAGAAGATGTCTCCATTCCTGAAAGGGCGAGTTTAATCGCCAGGAGCTCTCTGTTTCCGACGTCATAGTTCCGTTCTGCCGAAGATTTTTTTAAAAAAAAGAACCCGCAGGGATGAAGTTTGGCCTGTGGGGACTGTCTCTGAGAGAGAATGGCACCGGCATCGACGTCGGATGCGTCTACCTCTAAAGTAAAGGGAAGCCCGGGGTCAGGATGACGCAAAATAGGAGCAGAAGCGAAAGATTTTTTGAGGGAGTCGAAAGCTTGGAGAGCTGCAGGAGACCAAACTGCTGTGTTAGCTCCCTTTTTGGTAAGGCAGTAATGGGAGCCACGATAGAAGAAAAATTCTTGATGAATTTACGATAGTAATTCGCAAATCCCAAGAATCGCTGTATGGCTTTCAGGGAAGTGGGTTGTGGCCATTCTAAGACAGCTTTAAGTTTGACTGGGTCCATAGAGAAGCCAGTGCTAGAAATGATGTACAGTAGCGACATACTTTATCGCACTAAATGCCGGCGGCATGCCGGGATCTACCCCAGCTGCCGCCAGTAATATCCGCGCGCCGCCGCGTTTCCCACACGCACCCCCCCCTCCACCTCGCGCGCAATTTACTATCCTTCCGGACCCCGAGCCCGGCTTCTGCTCTGCCCCTCTGCTTCCCCGCACCCCCGCTTACCTTAATTTGATGTCCAGGGGTATCGGGGAAGCCTGGGGAAGCCGGGGAAGACGGGGAAGCCGGGCGCGCCTGTGACTGTGACGTCACAGTGCGCCGCCACACGCCGCGGCTACCCGCTTCCCAGCCTCATACAGCCAGCGGCATTTGCTCGAATAAGAGCTGCCGCTGCTGTATCCAAGAAAGGGAATGGAAGAAAGATGAAAAGAACATTTCTCTAGCTTAGCGTAGAGATGGTTCTCCTGAAGACGGAACAGGACTAATTTGGTGTGCTGAATGTGGTCAGAGAGAGATTTAGAAAAGATAAGGATATCGTCAAGGTATACGATAACGAAGCTGTCGAGGAGATCGCGGAAGATCTCATTGACAAACTCCTGGAAGACCGCCGGGGCATTGCACAAGCCGAAAGGCATAACTAAGTATTCATAATGCCCATCCCGGGTGTTAAAGGCGGTCTTCCACTCGTCGCCCTGACGGTTTCGGAGAAGGTTATAGGCTCCGCGGAGATCAAGTTTGGAAAAAATTGTTGCCTCCTGTAGGTGATCGAAGAGTTCAGAAATGAGTGGCAGGGGATAACGGTTCTTGATCGTAATCTTATTAAGACCTCTGTAGTCAATACAGGAACGCAAGGAGCCATCCTTTTTCTTAATAAAAAAAAATCCAGCTCCAGCTGGCGATGAAGAATTACGAATGAACCCCTTCCTCAAGTTATTCTGGATATACTCGGCCATGGCCTTGGTCTCGGGTATGGATAGGGGGTAAGAACGGCTCTTGGGTAGGGCAGCACCATGAAGAAGGTCAATAGGACAGTCAAAGACTCTATGGAGGGGAAACACTTCGGAACGCACCTTATCAAAAACGTCCACCAGGTCCCAGTAGACCGTTGGGAGAGAAGTTTTGGACTCCGCGGATAAATCCACTCCGGCTAACATCTGTTTGGGGGAAAGACAGGTCTTGAGGCATTGGGGGCTCCAACGTATGGGTTCTTTATTAACCCAATCCAGTTGTGGGTTGTGTAGTTGCAACCAGGGTAGTCCCAGAATCACATCTACCGATGGAGTATGGATCACGTCCAAGATAATCTTCTCTTGGTGACCATCCTCCGTGGAGAGGGATAGAGAGCAAGTCTCCAGGGAAATAAAAGCTGGTTGGAGTGGACACCCGTCTATGGCCTCCAGACCAACTGGAACAGCTTTAGATCGGAATGGAATCTTATTCCTATAGGCAAAACTCTGATCAATAAAGTTTCCCTGAGACCCGGAATCTATGAATGTGGAGGCAGGGATCAGGGAATTATTCCAGGCCAGAGAGATAGGCAGCATTATTCTGGTGGGAAGTTTTTTAGGAGAAGAAAGAGAGGAAGAGATTACACCCAACGAGACCCCCTCATACCTTATTGGATTTTGGCGTTTCCCGGACGCAGAGGACAGCTTGCCAGAAGATGACCAGAATGACCGCAATAATGGCAAAGCCCACCATCTCGTCGGCGCTGTCTCTCAGACGTGGATAGCCGATGACCTCCGAGCTGCATAGGTTCGGGCTCATCCATGGGTTGGGAAACGTAAGGGACGAGGTTGCGGCTGGTAGACCGAGGGGAAGTGGTGCGAGGAAGAGCACATTAAAGTCTTCTTTCTCATAAACGCTTGTCCACGCGGATGCAGACTGCAATCTGGTGGGTCTCTCCATGGTGGCCAGCTGGTCCTTAATGGCATCAGACAGACCTGGCCAAAAAGCTGCGGAGAGTGAGCTATCATTCCAGGAGGTCTCTGCCACGATGGTCCGGAAGTCCAAAGCGTACTCGGTGACAGGATGAGTACCCTGGGAAATATGAAATATGAAAAAGAGAGGAATCAGTAATCTGGCGACCAGGTGTATCAAATATTTTCCTGAATTCCTGAAGAAAGCGAGGGTAATCACGCGTCATGGCAGGATCCCGCTCCCAGATGGGGGATGCCCAGGCTAGGGCCTTTCCGTTCAAAAGGGATATAATATAAGCCACCCTTGAGCGTGCGGTAGGAAAGCGCGATGGGGATAATTCAAATTGAATCTCGCACTGATTAAGAAAACCTCTGCACTCGTGGGGGTCCAACTAATACAGTAATCCCTGAAGAAGTATCGATTACGAAACGCGTAGGAGAGGGCGCGTTCCATCTTTATTATTATTTTTATCAATACCCATTGTGGTTTTTATATATAGCATATTTCTTGCACATGCTTTTGGACTTTTACTGCCTTCACCATCCGCGAGCAGGCGGGAGTGATACAAGGGCGCCGTCTGATGATGTCAGGACGACTGCGGTTCAACCCGGAACGGCCTGTGTGAGTACAGCGCTTGCAACGACCACAGCTGATGGGAGATCCCTCACAGAGGCTTTAACTTCCCGCCGAGTGACCCGCTGGAGACTAACGCTTTGGAGTAGACTCACACTGTGGGGCGAATCCCTAACGAGGTGTGCACCCCTCGCTGGGACAGCTGTTGAGGATAAAGAGGATTATCCAGAGAGACAGTGAGCCTTCACGGAGCAGTTCCCAAGAGTGGTAACATGTCCAAAACATGTCCTGTTGATATATGCTTTTTCTTGATGTACGTGCAATAATCACCTTTTTATTCTACAAATATTCTTTAAATACTACACTATGAGGTTTTTTTGCGCTGTTTTTTTCTTTTTTCTGTATTAGTTGGACAGCTGAGCCATCCCCTAGAAACTGCAGCATAAAACCTCCCTATTAAGGTTGTATATTACTTTGTTCACAATATCACTTAATTACTAAATATACCACTAATGAGCGCATTATCTGTTTTACTCACTCGTGGGGGTTCCCTGCATAGCGATTGGGGGACGGGAGACGAGGATCTAAAGCCACGGAGGAAGCCGGAGAGGGAAACGCCGCCGCTGCCATGGCAGAGGGGCCTGGGGTATGCTGCAATGAGGAGAGTCTTGAGAGCTCCAGCGTCATGGAGGCAAGCTGCGCCTCTAGCTGGAGAAGTCACTGCATGGGGCTTGGTTGCTCTACCTCTTCGGTGTCCATGTCTGTGGGGCTGAGCATAATGTAACGCTGTGCTCACCACGGACAAGGAGGGACCCCGAAACTGAGGTGAGATGGGTAACAACTGCACCCACAGCTACGGGGACACACCTGGAAAATGGAAAATAGGCGTCTGGTACCATCTGGGAGTATAAGATAGAGTAAGATACTCGCCAGACGAGAAGGGAGGTTCCAGAAGATAATTGTACCGAGAGCCTGGGGGCCAGAGCCGGGAGGCAGGTCAGAATCTCCAAGCCGAGGTAAAGGGGTTTGGGGAGTCCAGGAATCAGGGTGCAGGCCAAGGGTCAAAGTCCAGAGCGGGTCCATAGCCAAGCCGGTTCGGTACACAAGGGATCACTAGAAAAGACAAAGAGACAAGGAACTGAGGCAGGCACGACCGTGGGTAACACAGGTCACACAAAGCCAAAGAAGAAATGGCTGAGCAAGGTATAAATAGGAGGAAGAACCAATAGGGAGAGGTGGAGTGACGAGGGAGCGGCCCCAGGGAAGATAGGGATTGGTGAGGAAAAAATTGCCACAGCTGTGCTGGATGCGAGGCTTGTGGGCGGTGCACGCGCATCAGGCATGTGCGCCGCATGGGAGAGGAACGCGCTGCCTCAGATGGGGGTGGGAACTACACCTTTTGGAGGACGTAACCGTCCTGGTTCGCGCGCGCATGCGCGCTTTCATCCACCACCGCGGGGAGTGAAGTGGAAGGAGGTGCGCGTGGCCTGAGCAGGGGACGGGAGTTCATCCCGCGAGAGGGCAGAGGAGTCCCTGTGTGTGCGCGCGCATGCGCACGTCCTGATGCAACCGCGGGAACCAGAGAGGCAGGAGAAGAGTCCCGCTTGCGGCGGTGAGTCTGTGGGGCCGGGGAGCGCCGGGTATGTTGCGGCAAGGGAGGAACCCTCTTTAGGAGAGGTGTTCCCTGAAGCTTACAGATTGGTCATCACTCGAGTCTAGGCGCAAAGTTCACCTTTCCTATCTTGCCTTGAAATTCTTGATGGGCAAGCTACCCAGAAACCTGAACAAGCTCCTCACCCTTACCACATTATTTATTTTATTTATTTATTTTATTTATTTATAAAATATTTTACCAGGAAGTAATACCTTGAGAGTTACCGCTCGTTTTCAAGTATGTCCTGGGCACAGAGTTAAGACAAATAATACATGGTTACAAATACAGTTACATAAATGAACAGGGTATACATTATATACAAGACATTGCATGCACAGTTAAAGAAAATATATGTTATGGGCGAATGAAACAGTTACAGACCAGATGTGAGACAGCCTTAGATTTGAAAGAACTTAAACTGGTGGTGGATGTGAGAGTCTCTGGTAGGTTGTTCCAGTTTTGGGGTGCACGGTAAGAGAAGGAGGAACGGCCGGATACTTGTTGAGCATTGGGACCATGAACAGTCTTTTGGAGTCTGATCTCAGGTGATAAGTGCTGCATGTGGTAGGGATGAGGAGCTTGTTCAGGTAGCTGGGTAGCTTGCCCATAAAGAATTTAAAGGCAAGACAGGAAAGGTGAACTTTGCGCCTAGACTCTAGTGATGACCAATCTAGTTCTTTGAGCATTTCGCAGTGATGTGTGTTGTAGTTGCATTGGAGAACAAAACAACAAATTGAATTGTAGAGGGTGTCAAGTTTGCTTAGGTGGGTTTAAGGTGCCGTGCCATATACTATGTCTCCATAGTCAATAATTGGCATTAGCATCTGCTGTGCGATACGCTTTCTGACCAGGAGACTTAGGGAGGACTTGTTCCTGTAAAGTACCCCTAGTTTGACATAGGTCTTGGTTGTCAGGGTATCAATGTGCATTCCGAATGTTAAGTGGGAGTCAAACCATAAGCCCAGGTATTTAAAACTAGTGACAGGGGTTAGGGTGCTGTTAGTGTTGGTTCTAATATGGAGTTTAGTCGCTGGAAGCTTTAAGAATTTAGGGGCCTATGCAGAAAGGGGCGAAAAATTGCATTCGCCAGGGTTTCCCTCGTGTTAACCTCGCTGTATGCAGAGAGGGCCGAATCCCTGGCGAATGAATGCACCACCACCATTTGATAAAATGGCTAGAAACCGGTGGCGACACGGCTGCCTGGCGAGAAACTGCCGAGAAGCCGTCCCCTGGCGAGTTATGTTTGCAGCAGAGAGAGATCCGCTGCTCTCTTGGCGCAAACATCAGCACATTAAAAATGATTTAAAATACATTTTTATTCATAGTGTACATATGCAGGGGGTCTCCAGAGCTGAACCGCATTGGTTTCAGGTCCGGGGACCCCCTGCTTCCCGAGATACAAGCCCCTTTATGAGGTGCCGGTATCCCTCTGCATTTAAAGGTCCCGATCACGTGACCGCGGAATGTAAAGAAAGCAAAGGGATACCAGCACCCCATAAAGGGGCCTGTATCTCGGGAAGCAGGGGGTCCCCGGACCTAAAACCGAAGCGGTTCAGCTCCAGAGACCCTCTGCACATCTACAGTATAAATAAAACACATATCAATACACAATCATTCCTTACCTTAGCGGCTATGTGCTACGGTAACGAAGCAACATTAATGTATTTTTAATGGCTATGTGCTACGGTAACGAAGCAACATTAATGTATTTTTAATAATAGTGTACAGTGAGCAGGGGGTCTCTGAGCCACAAATAAATTCGGTTCAGCTCAGGGAGCCCCCTGCTCCCGCACAATATTATTAAAATACAGAAATGCTGCTTCATTACCATAGCGTATAGCCGCTAAGGCAATGAAGGGTTAAGGCAGAATAGCATGTTTATTGGGGACAATTGCCCCCAATAAACATTGCAATTAACAACATACACCCACAGTGTATTTAAAATACATAAACAAGAATAAATACATTAAACATATAGCACTTACCCATTACCGGTTGCCACGAGGAAGGCCATCCTCGTCTTCATCCTGCCCATGGCCCCTCCGCTGCTGCAAAACAGACACAACAATGAAAACATCCAAAGTAATGTCCCCTAACCCCTTAATCACCATAGCGGTTATTCACCGCTACAGTCATTAAGGGGTTAACCCACCCTCACCCACCACTCAGGATGCCTACATACCCTCCCACAGTAACCCCCCACCCCGTGAGGCCTAACCACCCTCACCCACTACCCACAAGGGAGGTCTACCCACATACTGTTGGGGAAACACCCCCCCCCCACCCCCAGTACCCACAATAAAAACAACACAGTGACCAACAATAAACATCATTCTATTTATTAAATACATTACCCACCCCCTGTGCCCCCCCCATAAATACATGATTTATTCTTTTACATACATGGTTCATAACGCAGACCCACGCGAGTCCCCGGTGGGCTGGCGGGGCACCTGGACAGACCTACAGGGTACCAGCAGCCCTTTTTAAACAGGTTCTGGAGTGTTGATTTGCTGCTGACTCACCTGTGTGCTGGAGCTCAGCACCAGCTCACATTACTAATTGTAGCACCGACTAGAATTACTGCATTGTCATGCTATGCTCATGACAATGAATATGTAATGTCTTGTAATGGCACATTTTATTAGCAGATATGTGGAAAAGGCTGTAACAAGTCTAAGTACCCCCCCACCACTCAGCATAGGAGTGAGAGCTACCAGGGAATGAAGTCAGAAATAATATACATGACAACATAGTGCTGCATGGTGCCGCGACGTCTTGACGCTGCGTTGTCTGTGCAGAAGAAGGCACAGGGGGTGGGTAATGTATTTAATAAATAGAATGATGTTTATTGTGGGTCACTGTGTTGTTTTTATTGTGGGTACTGGGGGTGGGGGGGGGGGTGTTTCCCCAACGGTATGTGGGTAGGCCTCCCTTGTGGGTACTGGGTGAGGGTGGTTAGGCCTCACGGGGGGGTGGTTAGTGAGGGAGGGTATGTAGGGATCCGGAGTGATGGGTGAGGGTGGGTTAACCCCTTAATGACTGTAGCGGTTAATAACCGCTATGGTGATTAAGGGGTTATGGGACATTACTTTGGATGGTTTAATTCTTTTCTCTTTTTTGCAGCAGCGGAGGGGGCATGGGCAGGATGAAGAGGAGGATGGCCTTCATCGTGGCAGCCAGACATCGGTGAGTGCTATATGTATTTAATGTATTTATTGCTATTTATGTTTTTAAAATGGGCACATTCACTATTATACCTTTGTGGATAATAGTAATTGTGGCCATTACTATTACTGTATGTGCTAGGGGGGGGGTATATATATATATTTATATTCATTTATTTATTTAGCTTTATTTATTTATTGTGGGGCTGCTGAGTGTGAATTTTTTTATTGTAGGTCGCGGGGTGGGTGAAGGGGGTATTAGCCCCAACGGTGGTTGTTTAGGGCTTGTGGGTGGGTAGCGGGAGGCCTTAACCCCTTCATGACCGTAGCGGTATTAACTGCACATCTACACTATGAATAAAAATTTATTTTAAATCATTTTTAATGTGCCGATGTTTGCGCAGAGAGAGCAGCAGATCTCTCTCTGCTGCAAACACATCTCGCCAGGGGACGGCCTATAGTATCATTGATGTGCATATACAGTACTGTATGTGTATGTTAGGGGTTATAGGGGTTGTTGTTATACAGTATATACTGTATATATACAGTATATACTGCAATACAATTCATGAATTTCTCGGCTTCAAAGACAACAGCTCGCAAACGCCCCCATGCGTTTTTACACGGCATTGCAGTATTGCAGCCAGCAGGAATAAAATGCTTAAATCACGGGCGCAAAATAGCGCAATACATCCCGGGAGAAAACGAAACAAAACCGCACATCACTGGGATATTCCGAAATTCACGGAGCTAGCCAAGTTAGAATAAAGTTGGTCGGTACTGTACGTCGCTTTTGAAGTAGTAGGTCGTTCATTGTCGTGTACTGGGTTACAGTTGTCAGGGATACGTCTCGTGGCGTGTCTTAAAGTCTTCGTTGAGGCTAAAAACAATAGGCTGTACTATATTATCACATGTGCCAGTTTTTAGAAAAATAAATAAATTAACTACTAATTTGAAAAGACAGACATGAATAAAACAATACAATAAATATTATGTTTACTCACCATGGCAGTTATATTCAGCGTCCTGCTAGGACCAGACAGGACAAGCCGGAAATCACGAGCAAGGTATTAGAGACAGATTCTTGTCAAAGCGGCAGCTCAAATAGCTTTTTTCTTGGGCTAACATTTGTAGCTCCACCTTCAGGGGAAGGGTGCCTGACCACTCCTCTTGGGGCTGTCTTGTTCTTTGTTTAAAAGTTTTAATTATTATAAGCCATGTTTATAGGCAACACTTCTAGTTTATTAAAAATATATATATTTTTTTTTTGCTCTGACTTATCTATATTATCAAAGGGCGGTAAAAGACCATAAAAATAAAAATAAACAGGGACATTTTTGGCATTGTATACAATAATTAGGCTTTTATTACACAGTACACAACAAGCACATGTTTTTTAAAAATGGCATTATATATTTTTATAACAGGCCACACAATTATTTGAACAGTCAATGTGTACATTTCGCCATTTTAAATGGCGCATACGCTTTCTCACAAAACTAGCGACTATGAGATCATTGCTTTAAAATCATTAGTGAAACTTTTTAAGACATCTTGAAATGTTAAACCTTTACACATATGATGAATGAAAAAAATACAAAATTCACCACAGACAGATGACAGAGTATCTTGCATTAAACCACTCGGCCACCCTGACACTTGAGGGGTTTATGCTCTTAATGCAGTGTTCTGTCTTAATTAAAAAAACCTGCTCTGACCTCTTTTCATAGTCTTTTGAAGTTTTCTGACATGCGCACTGCGTTATTTCAGAATAAACCTGCCCAGACATGCTTGTATGAAAAAAAAATAGTTCGAACATGTCCCAAACGCCTATAAACATGCCCGAACATGCCCCTGAATATGTATACGCCCCCTCCTTTCTACGTCAACAGTATGCACCAATCACAAAAAAAAGAATAAAAAATACACATCATATTAAAAAATAAAAATCAACCATGTTTTTTGGCGTATGGGGCATCACCCCCTCAAAAAATTGTTGCAGGAGGCGGAGCCGGATAGAGAAGGGGCGGGACCGGATACAGAAGGGGTGGGAAACGTGGGCGGGGTTTTGACCAAAGGGGGAGGGGCTTGGGCCAAAATGGGGCGTGGCACCTGTCAAACAACGTTTAACATAATGTATGCCTCCCTACTACTTACTGCAGTATTGACTATTTACATATAGTTGGTCCTATCAAAAATACTTGAGACATTCATTACCTCCTTTTGTAAATATAGGTTATTTTCCATTTAG
>NC_134483.1:154884842-154929842 GCF_040206685.1 Ascaphus truei | reverse complement strand
GGGACTAGTGGTGGGGTTGGGGGCAGGACTAGGTGGCGAGTAGAATTTTTGGTTGGGCGAGTAGATTTTTGGGTGATTTGTCGAACACTGACTATAGATATATTTAATATTGATATCTTTATCTTTACTCAATTGTAATCTTGCACTTTTTTAGAGATCCTATTTGAAGGTATGGATCAGTTTAGATTATGATCATAATATTTTTATAATAAATTGCTCTTTGTTTGTTTTATAAGCAAGTACTGTACTTGGTTTATATTTGCATGCCATATTGATCTATACAGCTTCTATTGTTGGAACATATTGTTTGAATGCATTGTTGAATTTTCCCTATAGAGTACATCTTGTCAAATGGACACTGTCACTTTCAATCTATTTACCATGAGGGTACAAATGAGACAGTAATCAGCAGCATTACAATCCACGCCTCTGATGAAGCTTTAGAAAACACGTTAGATGAAGAACGCGAGAAACACACAGAGAGCCCAACTGATGACTTAACACTATGTGGATCCCTCCACGCAATGCAAAATTAGATCTTGACACCAAGCGATACGGAAGTGATGTTGTATCTGGGGCTGCACATGCTGGAGCTAACGAGAGGAACAGACCTCTAATACCACTCTGAGTCGGGTTCATATTTTTTTTACTCTTTTCTTATACAGATTTCATTATAGTGTATTTTTTTTCTTTACACTATACCTATATAAATATTCTCCTGACTTCCTCCTACTGTATCTGTGCGCAAGGTACAAGATGGAAGGAGAGGCGATGTGTCTCCCCCACATGGAAATCTGAGGAGATGGCTCAGCAGACGTGGAGTAGTAAAGGGAGAAAAGATGCTTGGATTCCGTGGAGCCTGAATTGTGAGCAGGACCACCATCAAGAGCAAGGAGTCCACTGCCATATGCTGGGAAGCTATCCACAAAAGCTGTTTTTTGAAGTGCTGGCTGTAAATGCAATATTGTTCTAACCCTGTCTAGTGTAATAAATCTACTGTGCCATGATCTTTTTCGCTTTTTTGTTTATATCAAGTCAAAATCCTGAATAAACTGAGATCTAGCCTCATCTATCTGATTAACCTCTGAAACTTCAAGTGGGAAGAGTTTATAGATCACAAACTACATTTATCTGTAAGTGCATGAATTCAACTTAAAATGTCTAAATAGGCTAATAACCTTTATTAATACATTGTTGTTTTCTTCTGTATTTACCCAATTTATGCTCAACAATTATACTTTAATCCACGCGCCGGAGGATAGCTTTTCTTTCAAACTCGGACGAACTCTGCAATATGTACGGAACGCCATCCTAGCTGCAACTGGTGACTTGACCAAACACAGCTTGGCAATGTCAAGTGGCTCTTTAATGTACAATTATGATTCCCCAGTATAAGATGCATGTACACCTGGGACCAAATCTTCAATTGAAGGAATGGACCAAATTGGGAGTCACATGGTGGTAATGGTGAGTGAAATCGCAAGTCTCTAGTCTCTGATACTGTAGGCACAGAGCAGCAGGAGAGAGAAAGGCATCAGGAGGAAACCTCCCCCCTCTGTGTCTCCATGCAGGAAAGCAAGGCCAGAAACCTCTTCTCCCCCACCCCCTTTTGCTCCATGCAATTGCCAGATGTTACCCAACACCCAAGACAGTGATGAGGAAATTGTAGCTACAAGCCCCAGTGGTACATGGACTGACCAGCAGGAAAGTGGCATCCCATAGCAGTTATCTGTGCCTGCTTTACAAAGCACACTTGCAGCATCGTTTAATTATAGACACCCCTTTATGACCCATGGGGGTCTAATAGATGTCATGATTCACATAATATCAACAGAATCTTTGGAAAGATATGTAAGAACTTGTACAAGACAGCTGAGTCAATTTGCCCACTAATATCAGGTAAAACTAAGCGGAAAAAGGAAAGAAGTCACTACAAACATAAATAATTAAAATAGAAAGCCAAATTTAAATACATATTATAAATAATAAAACATGCACCCATTGTAAGTTACCTCACAGATGAAGGACGGTGACAAGATACGGTAACACCAGAATGCCTATCTTGGTCCACATGACAGACATGTCTTCTACAACATCTTAACAAATAAAGAAGGTTCCAGGGCACTACGGATTTTCAAAAAGGATTTATTAGAAGAGGCACTCTTTTTGAAAATCTGTAGTGCCCTGGAACCTTCTTTGTTTGTCTGCATTGGAGTTTGTCACTACCAGGAACTCCCCTGTTCGAGGTGCACCGGTAACAGCAAGTATCCTTTGTATTTAATATAGTGGTGTGCAGCATTATCTCTGTTCTACAACATCTTCACATCCCAATTATTCTATCACTACAAGCGGGAAGACGGAGGACCTAAACACGGAATATCACATAAACAAGAAGCCACACTCACTTAACAGGTGTTTTGGGTTTAGAATTAAGCCCATAGAAGAATGCAGGAATCTACTCAAGGCATTTGGAGTTTGCTTCAGATGCTGCACTTCCATAAGTCACCTGTTCAAAGACTGTAAAGAAGCTATTAAATGCACAGTGGGTGATAGTGACATTCATGTAACATCTTTACACACAGAGGCATTTACACTCCACTAACCCTACCTCCATGGAAAAGCATGTCACATCCCAGTGCACCTAGGTTAGCGGAGAAGGACATGACCAGAGGTCCTTCTCCAAAATATGCCTTGTCGCTCTGTACCTCGACGTACAACCTGAAAGGGCTACTAGGATGTACGCAAACATCGATGATCAAAGCAACTGATCATTAGTCATGTCAGAATTATTTAGCTTATTCAACACACAAGACAATGCCTCCCCCGTACACAATCAGAACATGCACAGGATTATTGGAGACAACAGGGAGGAGAGCAAATGCTTCACCATGCGTTTCATAGATGGTACAATAAAAATACCACTCCCTATGCTTATAGGATGTAATCAGATGGCAGCAAACAGGAGCGAGATTCCCACACCACACATGGCACGTCATCACCCACACCTTAGGGGAGTAGCCAAACGCACCCCTCCATTAGAACAAAATGTCATAATTTTGCTACTGCTCTGCAAGGACATACTGAGAGTGCACAAAATCTGCGAACAGCTCAACACACCCAATAATGCTCTGTTTGCCCAAAGACTTGACCTAGGATGGGTGATAGTGGGCAATGTATTCATTGACAAAGGGCACAATTTTTACTATGTTGATGTCCGAAGAACCAACATAATGGACGTGGACACGCATCCCTCTATAAAACATGTCCTAGCTATATCCTAATAGAGGAAATGTTTGGGGACGAAGAAAAACAAGGTTATACCCCTGAAAATCACAAAGACATCTTTATATAATAGGAATGTGAGAATGGCCGAGGATTTCCAGATGGCAAAAGATGATGTACCAAATTCACCAAAGGAAGAGAAAGATCTCCTGAAGGCGATTGATAAGGAAATCTTCAAAGACCAGACAAACAGTTGGACAGCTCTGCCTCCATTCAATTACCCCAGTGAACATCTCCTCAACAAAGTAGAAAGAATCAAGAATTCCACACAAATAGATCGTGGCACCATGTGCCTAAAGACCAGTACCCTGCAGACCATGCTACTGGGTTAGGTTCTTAAGTTCACCTGCAGAGCTCGTCATTGCCAACAGAACCAAATTCTTAGACACAACCTGATGAGATCCCATTGGTTCCAGCAGACACAATTAATAATTCTGAAAGAAAACAGAGAGATCCACCATAATGTCGGTGATGTGGTCACAAACGTGACAGTACAAAGAAGAAGCAGGCACACGGTCTTACTCAAAAGGAGGTTTAATGAGGCGCATGCGCGATGGTGAGGGGAATAGCTGCCTAATCGTATAGCTCCCACCCCCGCCAAAGCAATTTTCAAAATAAAGCAAGCCAAAACCACAGATTTTATACAAAAAGAACGTTTACCGACGCCGGAATACACCGCGATAGCCCCGCCATCAACAAAAAAGAAGAACACAGGAGATCTCCGGAGGTATCTGAGCAGATCCTCATCCAGAGATAGGAGGGCAGAAATGGCACCCAGCTCGGCACCAGGATCGGGGTCGGAACGCGAGGAGGACCGGGAGGAGATGCCAGAGCAGCGGCCAGTACGACGGTGCGATTTTGACCGGCTGTATAACGACATGAAGTCGTTATTTAGCGCCGAAATACAGGAACTCCGAAAGGAGGTACAGGGCCTGGGAGAAAGAACTGGGGCCCTGGAGGAAAAAATGGTGGCGGTCTCCTCCACAATAAAAAAGTCAGAAAAACGTTCTGCATACCTGCAAAACCAGATCACAGAGCTGGCCGAGAGACAGGAGGATGCTGAGAACCGGGACCGGCGGAGCAACATTCGCATCCGAGGCATACCGGTGGACATAACGGAGATTGAAGACTTCCTCACTAGATGGATGACGAGTTTGCTCCCTGACACCCCGGCAGCAGAACTAATGCTAGATAGGTGCCATAGGTCCCTACGGAGCAAACCGCTGGCGAACGCGCAACCCAGGGATGTGATCGCCAGGCTGCATTACTATCGCACCAGGCAGGCAGTCTTTACAAAAGCCCGGGGGGAGGAAGCCTGTAAATTTGAGGGTATCTCGATACAGCTTTTTCAAGACCTGTCCCCCCTGACCCTGGCCAGACGCCTGAAGCTGCAGCCTATCACCCGCCTCCTCAGAGACAAAGCTATCCGATATCGGTGGACCTTTCCGTTCGGCTTACTAGTCATTAGGAACGGAAAGGCCACCTCAATGAAAAACCTGGAGGAGGGGGAGGAATTCCTGCGTAGGCTGGGAGTGACGACCGGAGAAGCTAGGAGCCCCCGGGCAGCGATGGAACCGGACAATGAGTGGCAGCAGGCCGGAACATCCCGGAAGACCCGAGCCTCCAGCGAGCCGGAGAAGGAGTGAAAAAAAAAAAAAAAAAAAAGCATGTTCAGCTCAAATGAAATGTTTTGTTATCAGTTTTGGTTGCCTACAAGTTATGGCCTACAGTTTGGACTCACAGGACTGCTAGCACCTAGAAGCGCTAAGTAGCGGACTAGGCATACGTAGTGCCGCAGCTTCACCTATCTAATGCAGGACAGGCATATTCTATTCCACGGGTTCGGACCTAAACCTGCAAAAGAAAAGACTTACCTGCAATCCCGGTGACAATGGCTGTCCCGCAACCCGGAAGAGACGCGTGACACGCACCCGGGGAAGATGGAGGCATCGCGACTCGTGGTGGGAAGAAAAACTGCAAGGCCGGAAGAAGAAGAGCCCAGCGCGGGAAGACGTCCACTTCCGCCGACATCCGGCGGTGAATGAGCAAGGACCGGAAGGACGTCACCGGATATGGCCGCATGGCCATCTTGGTAGAGGCGCCCGCGAGGGAAAAGAGGATATACGTCACGAGACTGCGCCGGAACAGCCAAGAGACCGGAGAAACCGGATATCCGGGGCAGCACACAGAGGAAGGCGCAGCCCCACGGACAGACGTGCAGTGTCTCTCCGCCTGCAGACTCGCCGGCCGCAGACTCTCCTTCGGAGGACACCCCTGCCCCGCTTGCAGACGCCCCCCCGACGGACAGGGCCAATACCCACACATAACATGGACACGGGGATAGGACACACTGAGGGAAGTAGGGGGAGGGGGGAATACCCAAGAGAGGCAAGGCAGGGCGGAGCAATACCACATAGCGGGCAGCAGTAACGCAGCTAGATAAAGGGGAGCAGAACCACCTAGTCTCATACGCCAAAGATGGGGGCCAATAAGGCAGGAGCTCTGAGAGAGCAGGAATAAAAAGACGACCGTAGAACACCGTAAGATAGATATTGGCCACAGGGCACAGAGACACCACACACCGCATAAGAACTAAGGAATGGGAAAAGTCCCCCACTTGGATAGGGCACACATATACCGAATCAGCTCGCAGTCCTGAAAATGCCGGACGATCACATTGACTATAAAGATTTGCCATAAGCATGGTTACAAACTGATGGGGGGGGGTAGCCTCCTTCTTGCCGTCGCCATGAGTCTCCTCATGGATACCTGGGGGATAGACCCCAGGAGATCCATGCAAGACCCCGGTGGGCCGGTGAAAGCGGGTCAAGCTCAACCTCACATGGTCAGAGGTGGGCCCACCCGAACCGGAACCCCACGTGGGGCAGTTCAGGTGCCCAGGGGATCTTGGTCCCCTGAGGTCACCGAAAGTTATCAAAGTTTATTTGTTGTCTCCCCAATGTTCCCAATGTGTTTACCCCATTGTTTGTCCCCTGCGCAGATGAGCAGTGTACAAAGCAGTTCACAAGATCATACTCTGATGAGGTTCATGTCCCCACTAGAAAGAGGTAAAGCAGCAATCCCTATTGAAAACACCAATGGGTAAGGATTTTACTATCTTATCACACAACACAAAAGGTCTTAATAGCCCCCTGAAAAGAAAACTTGCATTCACAGACTACCGGAGGCAAGACCCCGACATAATACTACTCCAAGAGACCCACTTTTCAAGGACCATTTCCCCCAAGTTTCTGGATAGCAGATATAGAACATGGCTCTCCGCACCAGCCAACGTAAAAAAAAGAGGGGTAGCAACCTTATTACACAATCGCCTGGCATTTAATATAATCCTAACAAAAAAGGATAAGAATGGTCGCTTCCTGATAGTAGTAGGCGAGATGGGGGGACAGCCCCTCACAATTGCCAACGTATACGCCCCCAACGAGGGAGCTGATACCTTCTTCACAAAATTCTTTACCATTTTACATAGAGTGGCACAAGGCGGTATAGTTTTAGGGGGTGATTTCAACCTTACATTAGATCCTAAGGCCGACAGGTGCACACCCAAGGCAACGAAGCACACACAAAGCAGAGCAATCTGGAACCAGGGCCTCAAGACAAATAGGTTGGTAGATATATGGCGGGAACAACACCCAGGAGCAAAAGAGTACACGTTCTATTCGCACCCACATGACAGATACAGCAGGATAGACTACCTCTTTGTGTCTAACAGAATGGTTTCGCAGATCTCCCATACGGGCATCCATGATATTTCATGGTCAGATCATGCACCAATTGAGCTGCGGTGCACAGACTTCAGACTAGACAGACCAGGAGCGACATGGAAGCTTAATGAATGCTTGCTAAAAATCCCTGAAATTGAAACGGAAATAAGGGATAAAATCAGGGTCTATTTTGAGGAGAATGTCGGTAGTGTGACATCCCAATCCACCTTATGGGAGGCCCATAAGGCAACTCTTCGCGGAGAACTCATAGGGATAGCCAGTAGGCGGAAAAAAGCAAGGGAAAAGAAAATTATGATCCTCCAATCCGAGTTATCAGCCCTCTCCGCCCTACACAAAACTACCAAACAAGCGCCGACCTTACAGGCCTGGCGTGACACTAAAACAAAATTGCATCTGTTGATGTCCTCCCGAGCTGAGAAGGAGCTGACCTGGTCTAGGCGACAATTCTATGAGAAAGCGAACAAGCCAGATACCCCACTTGCCAATAAACTCAAAAATTGTAACCGCAATTTCCATATTCAATCCATTCGAAGCAAGAACGGTGACCTTACTTCTGATCCCAAACTAATTGTAGAGGAATTTAAAAAGTACTATGAGACCCTATATGACGGGGCGAAGGTCTCCCATTGTGAGAACACTCATAGGCAGCTGAAGACATTTCTAACTGAGGCAAAATTACCCAGCCTGGGCAGATTGGAAAGG
This sequence comes from Ascaphus truei, assembly GCF_040206685.1. Lineage (NCBI taxonomy): Eukaryota > Metazoa > Chordata > Amphibia > Anura > Ascaphidae > Ascaphus > Ascaphus truei. The sequence continues at coordinate 154,922,112 of NC_134483.1, read as the reverse complement.
GAGGCATTACAGGAAGACCTCTCAGGTGAGGAGATATCAGAGGTAATAAAAGCATTAAAGCCATCCAAAGCCCCAGGCCCGGATGGCTTCTCCAACCTGTACTATAAAAAATTCAGAAAAACATTAGTACCTCACCTGGTCCGATTATTCAACTCGTTTCAAGATGGTGCCCCTATTCCTAGCCAAATGCTCCAGGCGTCTATAACAGTGATCCCCAAACCAGGAAAGGACCCAGCAGACTGCAAAAGTTACCGGCCAATATCTCTCATCAATTCAGACACTAAAATCTTCTCCAAATTATTAGCCAACCGTCTGAATTCAGTCATGCCGAAGCTGGTCCACCCCGATCAAGTAGGGTTTATATGCGGAAGGCAAGCTACGGACAATACCAGACGGATAATAGATTTAATTGATTTGGCACAGAAAAAACACATCCCGTCTATGGCATTGAGTTTAGACGCTGAAAAGGCCTTCGACCGCATTGATTGGCCCTACCTTACAGAGACGCTGCGAGTGTTCGGCATAGGGGGGAGAATGTTGGGCGCTATTCTGGCTCTCTATAGGGAACCGAGGGCGAAGGTCAGACACCAGGGCTTCCCCTCGGAAGACTTTCCAATAAAGAGTGGCACCAGGCAGGGATGCCCCCTGTCCCCACTTATCTTTGCACTATGTATAGAACCCCTAGCGGCACATATCCGTAACTCCCCAGATATAACAGGTATACAGATAAAAGATCAGTCACACAATGTGGCCCTATATGCAGATGACATTATACTAATGTTGTCCAAACCCCTTACCTCCCTGCCAAATGTTTTCAGATTACTAGACGAATTTAATAAGATATCGGGTTTCAAAATCAATCAGACAAAATCAGAAGCACTAAACATCAACCTGCCAAAGGTCACAGAAAAATTAATAGAACTGAATTTTAATTTCAAATGGCAAGCATCCTCCATTAAATATTTAGGTATCTATATCACTAAAGAATACAACGCCCTCTACAAAGCCAATTACCCCAGACTAATTAGGACTCTGAGGGAGGATCTTCGGATCTGGTCAGGCCAAACAATCTCGTGGATCGGCAGGATCCAGTGCCTTAAGATGAATCTTCTACCCCGAATCTTGTATCTGTTTCAGACCCTCCCGATACAAGTGATCAGGGACGACATCCTCCGCTTACAGTCCTCTATGGTGAAATTCGTCTGGGGTAATAAAAAACCACGAATAAAAAGTAGCATTCTCACGAAGCCAACAGTTAGAGGAGGGTTGGGGGTACCTTGCTTGATATCGTATTTCAAAGCGGCACAATTAACCCAAATTATTCAGTGGCACATGCACCCAAGCCTGCGAAGATGGGTTGAGCTGGAAAAAGCATGTTGTGACCCTGTAGAGATACAAGATCTAATTTGGCTACCCAAAAAGACATATCAGACAATGAGTGAGCCGCTGGCCGCAGTGAATAGCTCATTGGCGACTTGGGAGAACACCAAACACAAGTGTGCCCTGACAACCCAGCACACACTTATGACCCCGATTACGGGGAACCCTGATTTCGCTCCAGGTATGTTATGCAAGAACCTTGCAGTCTGGAAAGCAAAAGGCATCACTAGATTACTACACCTGGAGAGAAGCCAAACTATTAAATCATTCGAACAAATCCGATCAGAAACAGAGATGCCCAACTCCGAATTTTTCAGATATCTCCAGGTGCGATCATTTTATGCAAAAATCCCCAAACGCCCCAAACGCACAAATTTTGAGCAGCTGTGTTCCAGAGGCACGGACACCACGGGACTCACTTCTCGGATATACGGAGAGGTGGTCTGTCTTGGACGAGACGTAGACACTAAATTGGCGTATAGAATCAGATGGGAAACGGACTTAGGGGAGACATTAGAAGACAAGGACTGGTCCACAATAGTACTGGCAGCAGCGAAAAGCTCTATATGCACCACCTTGAAGGAGAATGCATATAAAGTCCTAATGAGGTGGTATCTCACCCCAACACGATTAGCAAAGTTTGTCAAAGGTTACCGCCCATTGTGCCCAAAACAATGTGGGGAACAGGCAGACTTGCTTCACATGCTGTGGGGTTGCCCCAAAGTGGCTCCTGTATGGGAGGAAATCCAGGATTGGCTAACGAGTATTCTCGGACAGGCGGTCCCCCTGGACCCTTGGCTGTTCCTGCTAGGCAGGCGCACTCGGGGAATAGGCAGACCAGCACAGAAACTGATTGCACATTTTGCAACAGCCATGAGGTGCGAACTCGCAGCGTTGTGGAAGCTCCCAGACTCACCCACCATTTCGAAAATTCGAAATAGAATCTGGTATATTTGCCGGATGGAACAGTTGACAAGTCTGGTCAACGACACCGGCACAAATTTCCTTAAAATCTGGACCAAGTGGCTAGACCACTCCGATATCCCAGGGGTGAATGCCATCACCATCATGCCATAATACACCAAAATGCATTCTCCTACGATGTGCCAGTACAGACAGCGCGTAAGAATGGGCACAGGTAGGGCAGACACTTATAGAACTTCCGCAGCTGCGAGCTGCTCATAAGTAGGACTGCAAGAGTTGAGTAGGTGAACACTCAGAGGACACTGAGCTCCCCCCCCCCCCCTCCCCCACATCCCCTTTTGTGTGTCTGTGTGGTTTGTTAGGTATGTTAGTTGGTTTACCCAGTATGTCTTTGTAAGAATGGAGGAAGGTGGAAACGAGAAAAATTGGGTTTTGGTACATTAAAAAATGACAATGGGTTGGTAGACACTGTATGCAATGTACTGTTGCCCAATAATAAAAACCTTTTTGTGGAAAAAAAAAAAAAAAGTGACACACGTTGGGGTCCCTGATGTTTCCCATGTAATCACCCACAAACTGCCCGGCAGAACACTAGATAAATGTGACATTCGAGATGTGATGAAAACTGTACAATCAAAGCAAGTATCTTCTTTCCTGTAATGACAAGGCATCCTACCCCATCGCTATTTTATTTTGTACCCCCTAGCCCCTCCCCATACTTGCTGCAAATATTCAATAAAAACAAAGATGGAAAAAAAAAAATAATTAAAAAAAAAAAAAAAAAGGAGGTTTAATATGCCATAAAGTCCAATGTTTCGGCAGTCAAATACTGCCTTCACCTTGACTGCCGAAACGTTGGACTTTATGGCATATTAAACCTCCTTTTGAGTAAGACCGTGTGTCTGCTTCTTCTTCTTTGTACTGGAACATTTGGGACTACAGGAGCTCCCCAGGACCAGCGCACCGGCAGCTAAGTACCCCACCTCTATTACCAATGATATTGAGTGCGTGTCTCAACCTCTGTCACAAACGTGACACATGACTGTACGCAAGGACCCCACCATTCCTCTAAATGGACAATGCTCCAGAGAGCGTTTACAAGTCTCAAACATGCTACCACTGCTTTCAGCTACACACCTAATGGTAAAGAAGGCATCTATCATGGTTGGCATCTCTGCAAAAGACTAAGCACTGTTAGCGCAATAACAGAGGCAAAGAAGATTGTCCCCAGTTGCATCCAGGAGAAGACGCATGCAGACAAAACCAGCTGTGTCAGCGGGTAAAGGGACCTTTCTAAACGGAGTTCCACCTGGAAGTTGAATCCTACAATTAACAAGGGCAACCTTACCAAGTGGTTGCATTACCAATCCTCTAATGTTCTGAGAACACATGGTTGGAATATCCAACAGACAAGACTTCATGATTCTGGAGACAAGTTCAGATCGACTCTCCCATGAGCCTTGACAATGTTCATGGCTGCAGTTTCAGCAAATGTTAGAACTAGAACTCTTACCAGGACTTTAAGGATTTGGGATGCCAACACCTGCATGTTCCTATTATCCTTTGTGGGTCTTACCCATTCTATGGACTCTTATGAGACATTACAGAGTACCCAGACATCCTGGACTGCTGCACCTACCTTGGCACCTGTGTCAATAAAGGATTTTGGAGCCCTTGTGGTACCGGTGGGTACCACGTGTTATGTGGACATGGACTTTAAACTGCTGTTCACTGTCGTTTATATATGGTATTGTAATTTACCTATCCCTGATACCATAAATAGAGATGGGCCAAACCGGGTGTGTGAAATTAGAACCCACGAGAACGTTACATTTCAAAACTAAATACAATTTTTTTTAAAAACCAGAACAGCATTCTAAGTGTCTTTCTCCCACCCCTGATGAAGCACAGGTGTGCGAAATGCGTAGCAGTCATGTTACACAATGTTCCTTTGCATCCGGTTATGTTGAAACCAGGACCTGGTGAATACACTTATGCACTCTGAGAGAGACAACAACCAGGACGTGTCAGATGTCTTTATACACAGCAGAGGTTCCAGCTCTTGTAGGACACTCACATGTGACTGCAAGATTTCACATCTGACGGTTGTTGTTTTTTATCCAATATCTTAACACTTGTAAATGTGCATATTCTTTTTAAACCTCTCTATATATTACTGTTTACTGATCTCCAGTGCGCTCTGTGTTCTTCTTTCTGCCATTCTCTATGTGTTTCTCACTTTATCTTTTTAAATGATTTCACATTTTTTAGTTTCATCATTTTAATTTCCTAATTGTTTTGATGATTTTGTACTCATAACCAATTACATTCTTTATTGTGCTATTTTAGCATTTTTCAACATACTTTGCATATTTTCATAGTTTGGTAAAACACCAAGAACAAAACAAATTGGGTTTTAGTAAAACCAGAACCAAAACCAAAACAGAAAACATGTTTACAACCAAAACCATATCAAAAAATTAAAAAAAATAGAATTATTTTAGAACCAAAACCAAAATACTGTACTAGCAAAAGGACCCACTCTTAGTTTTTAACCCTTGATTGTATTTTCTCCATAATGTATTAATTATATTTTTTTATTATATTTTCGGAATTGCATTAGTTCAACTCAATAATTCTACAGTATTTCAGTGTCAACTGCAGTAATTCTACACTATTTCTTGTAAATGTATTATCCTTTTCAATTGTGTTCATTGTAGTATTTATTATTGTGCCTGTTCTCCTTTTATTGGGTTAATATTGCTCCACTTATTTTTGTATCTACAGTACCTTTGGTTTCTACATTATGTCTCTTCAATATTACTTGTAGGTTATTTTAAGTTAATTACAGTAGCAGCTATTTATTCACAACAACTGGTATTGTACTTCTGCGTCTTTTGCTCTTTGAGGACTTTTATGCACCAGTCATACACACTAGCGCTTATTCATATCTTATTTGATTGATTTATGTACAGTGGTGACAGGTCTTGTTGGTCATGTATTGTATATTTTATTTGTTGTTTGTTAACACTGATGATGGTCCCCTATTCGGACAAAAACATTGGTCCTTTTTATATGCGCATGAAAAATATAATTTTGAAAATGACTCCGGCTTGAATTAAAAAGAAAATGTAGACACTCAATTGATTGGGGTGTATTTACAACAGGAGTTCATATTTTATCATAAATATCATTTTTAAAACAACTATGGCTTGAATGGTTTTTACTTCACCCACTCAATCGATAGGGATCTATTTCCAACTGTAGTTAATACTTTACTGTATATACCGTTTAAATGTTTTTTTTATTATTGTCCTAACCTTTCTGCCATATTCTATTGGGCCCAATTTAGGCAGCGGTGACCCTGAATTGACTGTCTATGAAACTCAAAAGTTTCAGATTTCTTGAAAACTTTTCTGTTTCATCAAATTCTTTTTGTTTTAATCGGTGAAGCTAAATTTGCAGTTCAAGGCATACTAGTGCTTTTGGTGTGTCAAGAAGAGTGATAGCTTTTTCTTTTGTAGTGTCTGTGAGAATAGAGACATGGGAGAAATTAGTGGGATACACAGAGCAAGATTAATATAGGTGATAAAATGAATATGTTCTCAGTCATTTTACCCAATGTATCAATCCTTATGGTTACAAAGAAATGTTTTAGTCAGCAGTTTAAATGCTTTTTAGATTGGGACATTTCCTCTGTTCTCCTGAATTAATTTATTAGATTTCATTTCACATAGAATATAAATGGCATAAAAAATGTCAGATGACTTAATTTGTGGAATCGTGTGTTAAATTACCATAATGGAGATATTATCATACAAAAAAAAACAAGAAACGTACCTGTAAGGTTGTGTTACAGTACTTTACCATAAGGGAGAGCTTTGTCTGCAAGCACTCAACCCAATTAGACATAATGTACTTGTTTTGGCACCTTATTAATGGTACTGATGGTATTGTAATATAACTTGGATTTCTCGTGACTCATGTGATTTATTGAAATATAACACTTTGCAGGGTAACACCCTTTAATCTGGGAGAGAGGGACTGAATCTGGTAATCTGTGTGTGCAAAGTATGAGTTCAAACTGTTACTTGAGAGTGACAAAAACAAACAGTAAGGCACTGCAGTGCAGGGGTGTGGCTTAACTCCAGGACACCTGTAAAACAACAATGGTTCAGCTCTCTCATTATTCTGCTCCATGGAGAGAGGCAGCTCAGACCGAGAGAGACAGAGAAGATGTGAGAAACTGGAGATCCATAGGGGACCAAAAAGGGCCAGACTGCTGGAGTGATTCATGATTAAGGCAGTTGATAGGTACTGTAGTTCAAAACAGGTTGTTATCAAAATAACCCAGGTACTAAAGAAGGGAAGTCCCATGCTGGAATTACTGATAGGGATTACCACTACCACTAGGCTGAAGTTCCAGTTAGGATGTCCCATTTAGGTTTACTGTAACTCAATGAGCCACAGAGAAGGACCTTGTTTGGAATAAGTATAGAATCTAAGGTTTGAGATTACCCCTACAAGTGTGTTTTGAATGATTCTGGTTGTTAGTTGATATAGACTCATCAGTTTTTATTTTGGACTGTATGAAAGCAGTGCACACAACAGTCTTTCTCCCCCACTGGCAGTGCTTCCAATCTGCTACACACCCAAGCATCTTTGATTATGTTCCCTAATTGCAATGAACCCTAGCAATCGTGATAGCATATCTCAATTGAAGCTCTCACTAGCAACGTTAACAACGTACTGATTCAGCGGCCGTTATTCGAACACTTCACGCGTCATGTACATCGGAACACCGATTTGAAACCGTGGGATGAATTCCAGTCTTCCGGCACTAAGATGCGAGCGTGGCGAGTGCAGAAAATGAATTTTAGTGTTCTGGCTTTTAAAAACATGAAATTGACACAGTAGAACAGTAGCACAGTACTGTACACATTACAATTCATCCATTTTATTGCAAACAAAGAAACCGAATCCATGAAATTCAAACAAAACATCCGCAATAAGCGCGGGTACCTGGGGCGATTGGCCGCGTTCATGCTGCGTGGGGAACAGCAGAGAACTCAAAATCGGCGCCGCGATGTGTTCGAATAACAGCCGCTGCATCAGTACCCAAATTGGGATGCCTGATCTCTAGATGATCTCTGGAGACCACTAAAACACACAAAAAGCACGTCGCTCACCAAACAAAACAGCCACAAAATCAACATAAACTACCTGGTGCTTGGGAGAAGGAGAAGAACATGAAACACACAAGTAATCACAAGGATTACATAAAGCTCCCAATAATAGCACTCATGATACAGTGGGGTCAGCCGCAAAAGGTCACATTCAACAAAAATAATAAAGTTTTATTAAAAAATTAAAACCAGACGAAACACCATAAAAATGCATAAAAATGCATAGTTAAAAATCCCCAAAATGTATGGAAGTGAGAGGAATAGGCAGTGTAATATTATTAGTGTAATATTATACCTAATGCCTAAGTCACACAGACAGATAGTAATAGGCTGTACTCACAACAACAGTTTCACACAAGCTCTGTGTGAGGCTGTAAAAGCATAGGTAATGCCAACTACGCAGCAGTAGAGTAACTTCCAAAACTCCCAAAAGACACTGAATAAGTCATCCATACGGTGAATACACAACCTGATATGGTGTGTCCTGCGCGTATAGGTGAACAGCTATAGCCCTGGGAAGTATCCCGGACTGATCTCGCCTGCAAACACAAACCACGTGAGCGTCAACGTGATGACGTCATGTGTTGATGCTCACGTGGTTTGTGTATTTTTGGCTTCCATTGTGATGACACTTTTACCTATAGTGTTATCTATCATGAGTGCTATTATTGGGAGCTTTATGTAATCCTTGTGATCTCTGGAGACCCCCTACTCCCGCACACTATTAATAAAAATTACATTAATGCAGCTTCATTACCATAGCGGATAGCCGCTACGGTAATTAATATTTTTTTATTTAGATGTGTTTTAATACTAGTGTACATGAGCAGGTGGTCTGCTGAGCTGAACTGCATTGGTTTACACCTCGGGACCCTCTAGTTCATGAGATACAGGCCCCGTTCTGGGAGACGCAATCTAATTGAGAGAACAGAAACATAAAGTTAGTACATGTCTTCAAAACAATGATAAAATGTTTATAGAAATGGTTTGAGATCAAATTCCAAATTTAGACCAGAGGGGGACATTGTATTTAACTCAAACATCCAAAATGATTCTCTCTTTAAGAGAGCTAAATTTCTTTTGCCACCTCTCCATACCTTTTTAGAAATGCTAATATGCAGCTAATATCTATACTCAATATAAGTACTCATACAAGTTTACCTATTTGAATATTAACATAATCATATGAATTTGCATTATGGAGATATAACTTCCTTTCTCTCCTAATACCTGTTTTTCTGCCCCTAGAAATCCATAGCCATCTGTAAAGAATGTGGAGGATTGTCCTCCTTACAAACTTAAGCACTAACAATTATAAACCGATTGATAGTCCTTTGGGTTTTATATTATAGTACAGATAAATAATTAATACATAGGTTTATTTATGTTGAAATTATATACATCATTACCCCCCGCAATTAATATATATATATACGAATTGGAATTCTCTAAATGACGGTTCATAAAGTCTGACCATGTAATTCACATTTCTAAAATGTCACCATATTGTATTCATGTCAATTCGGTATAACTATTATTGTGTACAGCTTTGCCAATAGAAATAGAACACCGCGCTATGGGCACTGACTAAAGTGTTTTAGATAATTATTTAATTGATATAATAGGGTATATAAAGGAACCCTTTACCTAAAGCAAGCACACTCCTGACGAAGCCGGATGCAGTCTACCCAGACTGGGCGAAACACGTAGAGTGTTTCTTTCTGTACCTGTGGGCGATCCGTAGTTTTCCAGCAAAACAGCCATGACGTCACATGCCCATACGGACGCAGCGAGAAGAGCTCCGACACCAGACTGCAGGCGAGGGAGACTTGGAGAATGCAGGGGAGGCGGTGAGAGCTGCGGTGACCCTACGATACTCACATAACATTGTGATAAATGCTTATTTTAATCTTGCACATTGTACAGTAAGTACGCACTTTTATACCTATTTTTTATAAAGTTTGTATCTATCAGCCTGATCGCGCATTGTAGTGCTTTCTCATCTCTTTTATACACTATCATCGCATTGGTGAAACCCGCCTTGAGGGAGATCCAAACAACATCTACACCATACGGGTAGCAGCCCTATCTGCTAACTGCACTCTAATCTTCTACATCTTGTGAGTAGGCTGAACATCAGAGCAAAGATTACATCCTATCCTATTCCTCATTGTTAATACGTGTGCACTTAAATTTTGTATCTTTCTTTCTTTTTTGTCCCATATATGCTCCTCCTGGATTGTTTGAGATCTGTCATACTTCTTGGAACCCATGAAACAGGTTCCACCAGAGGGTTTGAGCTGGGTTATAGTTCCTTTACTTTATTTTACAGCACTTATTGATATTTGCACTTGTTATTATTTGCACATTTAATACCATTTTCACATTGAAGTTGTTCGCGCCTTTTTCACTATTTTTCACAGTACACTGTTTGTTCATCTTAGGCCACCAAAATGTCCGTTTAATAAGGTCCACTGTCCTCTTGAAGCCTGGATGACCGGCAGATCTAGAAGAATGTCCCCAAAGTAAAATCTTGTGGCGAAACCGTGGAGCTGCGTACAAGCGTCCCTCTGGTACCCTGAACCTGCTGGGAATGTGAACCTGGGCTTTGTTGATTTCATCCAACACATCAAAATTATTGGCATAAATTATGCACTTGGCAGGAAGAATTGGTTCCGTGGCTTCAATTGATTCATTTTCTGTGGCGAACTGGAAAAAGAAAGCGTCCGCTTTGATATTTTTGGTACCAGGAATGTACGAAATGGTATAGTTAAAACGGGAGAAAGAAAGAGACCAATGAGTCTGACGAGATCCCAACCGTCGGGCCCCCTCGATATACAGCAAATTTTTGTGGTCGGTGAGGATGGCAACAGGTTCCTTGGTGCCTTCTAGAAGATGCCTCCACTCTTGAAGAGCCAATTTAATGGCCAAAAGTTCACGATTACCAACATCATAATTTCTTTCAACAGACGAAAATTTCCGAGAAAAAAAACCACAGGGATGGAATCTTTCTTGGGGATAGGACCTCTGAGAGAGGACTGCACCAGCTCCCACGTCCAAAGCGTCAACTTCCAATATGAAGGGAAGAGAGGTATCCGGGTGATGTAGGATGGGTGCGGAGACAATGGCTTTTTTGAGAACCTCGAATGCATCAATGGCTTCAGGAGACCAAGACGTGGGATCGGCGCCTTTTTTGGTCAAGGCAGTGATGGAAAGAGCAATAGCAGAAATTTTTTTGATGAATTTCCTGTAATAATTGGCAAAGCCGAGAAAACGCTGCACGGCCTTGAGAGAATTAGGCAGCGGCCAGTCGAGAACAGATTTCAATTTCTCTGGGTCCATAGAGAAACCTTGGTTAGATATAATGTAGCCCAGGAAGGCAGTAGAAGTCTGGTGGAACAAACATTTCTCCATCTTGACGTATAGGCAGTTAGAACGAAGCCTAGAAAGCACCAGTTTGGTATGGTGAATGTGTTCATCTACGTTTTTAGAAAAAATGAGAATGTCATCCAGGTATACTATGACAAATGTTCCCAACACATCCCGGAAGATGTCGTTCATGAACTCTTGAAAGACGGCAGGAGCATTGCATAAACCAAAGGGCATTACTAGATACTCATAATGTCCAGATCGCGTATTAAACGCGGTTTTCCATTCGTCCCCCTCCCTTATGCGAATGTGATTATAGGCCCCTCTTAAATCAAGCTTGGAGAAGATAGAGGCCCCCTGGAGACGATCGAATAGTTCAGAGATTAAGGGAAGGGGGTACCGATTCTTTACCGTGATTTTGTTGAGTCCGCGAAAGTCGATACAGGGCCTTAGCGATCCATCCTTCTTTTTCACAAAGAAGAAGCCTGCCCCAGCAGGAGAGGTAGAATTGCGAATGAATCCCTTCTCCAAATTTTCTTGGATGTAGGACGTCATGGCCTCAGTTTCAGGAATGGACAAAGGGTAAGATTTCGACATCGGAAGGATGGTCCCTGGTATTAAATCGATAGGACAATCGTATGGACGATGGGGAGGCAGAACCTCAGCTTGTACCTTGTTGAACACATCCAGGAACTCATGATACACGGTCGGCAGAATCGATAGATTGGAAGGAATGGAATCCAGGCCAGCAAGCACCGCAACAGGAGGAGCCGTGGGAGTAGGCTCAGCGGGAGAAGGCCACTGGATAGGCATGGTGCCGGTCCAATCAATGCGCGGATTGTGGAGTTGAAGCCAAGGCAATCCTAAAATAAGTTGAACAGTAGGAGAATGGAAGATATCAAAAACTATTACATCTTTATGAAGGTATGGGTATTAACCCCTGGGTGTACCGAGGCTGCTACCCAGGCTAAAACAGATACTGTCCATTGGTCATGGAGAGAGACACCAGTTATAAAAATATATAGATATAAGGCTATATAAGCACATCCGGAATCACATCAGGGTGGTGGGCTAGGATTTTATCCGGTAGAAGTACAGAGAGGTATCTCCTGGAGAGGCGCCTCTAGGTAAGTCACTGGTCCGGTGTCCCGTCAGCCTCACCTCCACCCTGTGTCCTGCAATAAGCAAATCAGCTGGTCAGTACTCACAGACTCTGTTTCAATGCGGTCAAGATGCTGAGATAACTGCAGCTTCTGTCTCTGCTGCTCGTGGTGTTGGCGTGCTCCAGCCGGAAGTGACGTCAAACAAGGAGGAAATGGTGAACCATGGTCACAGCAACTCCAACAGCCAACGCATTGAAAAAAGTAAAAAACTTTATTGAAAACTAACAGTGAGCTCACTGTTTGTTTTCAATAAAGTTTTTTACTTTTTTCAATGCGTTGGCTGTTGGAGTTGCTGTGACCACGGTTCACCATTTCCTCCTTATTACATCTTTATGACCATCTGCCAAGGTCAGCGTGAGAGGAATGGTCTCCCAGATGATATATGCTGGCTGGAGCGGGCGACCGTCGATGGCCTCGAGACCAATAGGTGCTTTTCTTTTAACATAGGAATTTGGTTCTCGGAGGCGAAGGTTTGATCCAGGATGTTACCGCCAGATCCAGAGTCAATGAAAGCTTTTACCTCCAGTAGGAGGTCAGGGCCCTCCAGCGTAGCAGGAAGCATAAACTTTTTTGGGAGATCTTCAGGGAGAGAGGGACAAGAAGAGACAGTACCCAGTAGAAGCCCCTCTACCTTTACTGGGTGTTCCGGTCTCGGCTTCAGGGAATGGTTCTGGAGGCGATGTTTTGAAGAACCACAGTAGAAACAGAGTCCCTTCTGACGGCGTCGCATTCTCTCCATGGCCCGAAGTTGTTGGCTACCTATTTGCATCGGCTCTCGGGCGTCCAATGCCAGGAGAGGTGAAGAGGGTGACCTGTGAGAGACAACAGAGGGAGAAAAAGAATGGAACAGTGTCTCTCATGCCGTCGTTCCTGGGTGTGCTGGTCCATGCGCACACTGAGAGTAATCAGTTCCTCCAGGGAAGAAGGCCCGGCATGAGTAGCAAGATCATCCTTCAAGGAGTCAGAGAGTCTGTGCCAGTATGCGGCGGTGAGTGCCTCATCATTCCAGTGAGTCTCTGTGGCGAGAGTACGGAACTCGATTGCGTACTTGGCAGCAGATCTTCGGGCCTGTGAAATGTGGAAGAGAGAGAATGCGGATGTCTCACACTGTGCAGGAGTATCAAATACTTGCTGAAATTCTCGCCTAAATTTAGGATAATCTTGGGTTAATTCGCTCTTATGTTCCCAGAGGGGAGAAGCCCAAGCGAGGGCATCACTGGTGAGCAAGGCGTAGATGTAAGCCACCTTAGGACGGCCGGTGTGAAACTGAGAGGGGGACATTTCGTCTTGCACCTCGCATTGGTTTAGGAATCTGCAGCAAGCGAGGGGGTCCTCATCGTAGCGATTAGGCAGTGGAATATGGGGTCCAGCGCTAGCATAAGTCATAGCAACAGGGGGTGCTGGAGCCATTGTCGTCTCCTGAAAGGAGAGGTTAGCAAGTTGCTGGGAGACTGTGGTCAGCTGATTGCTCACAAATTGTAAGTGCTCAAGAGAAACACCTGTACCCTCCTCAGGGGGATCTGCAATTGTTGGGCTCTGCATAATGTCACGTCTTTATGCCTGCAGACCTGGCCAGTCCCCAGTACTGAGGTGGGAAGGGTATTACCACGCACCCACAGCAGTGAGTGCGTGCCCGGAGTGTGGTATGGTGTTGTTGGGCCTGTAGAGAGATAGTTAGTATACTTGCAACACCTTTGGAGTTCAGAGTAAGAGTAGTGGTGTCCGTGCGCCAGAGTCCAGAGGTATAGCGATCAGAATCATAATGTGCGTAAGCCAAAGTCCAGGGTTCACATAAGTCAGCAAAGTCGTGTCCGTTAGCAGGGTTCAAGGGCAATATCGAGCAGAGTAATTCGGTACGAGCAGAGGTCAAGCCAGGGAAATCCAGGGGTAAGCAGGAGCAGGAACAAAGCTGGAAAACAGAGGAGAGTCAAGCATAGGACTGCACAAACAGAGGTAACAAAGAACTATGCAGAGCAATGAGAGAAAGGACAGATGGGGTTATAAAGGAGGGAACACAAATAGGAGAGAGAGGGTGAAGTGAGAGACAGCAGGGATAGGTGAGGAGGAAAAGTGGAGGGGACAGGTGAGCCAGTGAGGGAGATTGCCTGCAGGGCATGGGAGGAGGAGCCAGGAGTCTGAGAGATCCTACAAGAGGAGCGTATGCGCGCGCCCTCTGTAAGGTTAGAGTGCGCACACACAGGCTGTGTCACGAGGCGCGCGGAGCGCCGCGCCGCGGGAGCACCCGCCGAGAATGGGGGGCAAACAGAGGGAGAAGTCACCGGAGGTAAGGGGACTGGAGCAGGGACTGGAGCAGGGACTGAGGGGGGCCGTGAGAAGGGGACACCGCAGCAGGGAACGGGAGACCGAGCGGGTGCGTGTGTCCTGCGGGGAGTGCGCGCTGATGCCGATATGACGTCAGAGGCTGCCGCAGAGGGACAGCGGGCAGAGGAAGGGACAGAAGAGGTAGGCAAAACCGGGGCGTCAGGGACACATGGAGGGGAAGGAATCCCCTGAACTGTCACAGAGAGCTGGTCTGGAGCGGAGGAACACAAGGCTGGAAAGCAATTCACCAATGCCTTTTTAACAGAGTCGTTTGTGAGTGCATCCACTGTTATTTACTTATTATTATTAAAATGTATTATGCCATGTCCATTTTTCTCTACTCTTTTTAAGTTACTTTGCTGGGGAATGCTGCACCCTCATCTTTAGTGTGGAGATGCACATGTTAGTGTGAGGTTATATTATTTTATTAATTAGTAAGGTGCTGCAGTAGTTTAAGGACACAGACTGATATTACACTCTCTGTTCTGTGTTGTTTGTGTTTCTGTTTGTTTTCTCCTACATACTGTACTGTATATCTGCTTGGGATGGTGAACTGAGCCCATTCGCTGGAGGACTTCCCCAATTCTTTACATTTATGTGTTGCCTAGTGGATGTATTAATGAATTGATATGTTGGTTGCTGCTTTTACAGTATACTGTTGTGATGGCTTGTTTTGATTTGCATTTTTTTTTACAGTTTGTTGGGCGTTTTTATTTAATGATGTACTGTAATTTGTTTGCTAATAGTTTAATTGATGTGTTGCCTAGTGGATGTACTGTATTAATTAATTGATGTGTTGGCTACTGCTTTTATATGTGGAATGCATTGTTTGGTTGTGGTGTGAATTCTTTAATTGATTGTCTAGTGGCGTGATTTATTTAATTGATTGGCTAGTTGCTTTATTTATGTAATTGATTGATTGCCTATTGCTTTTAATTTTACAGTTTGGGGTTTTAGGTGCTTGTTGTTCTGTATGTTTTATTATTGTGTATTTTGGATAGTCAGGCTTTTGTATTAGAGTGACCATTGACTGCTATATTACAGTAGCTTATTATGCCCATATTATATGGGTATGATGTACTACTATAACAATCAATGGGTACAGGGGGGGTATGGTGGGTCCAGGGTGAGTGGTTAGGTCTCCTGAGTGGGTAGCGGGGCAGGGTGGGTTAACCCCTTAACTACTATAGCAGTTATTAACCGCTAAGGTGATTAAGGGGCTAAAGGCCATTAGCTATATATGCTTTCTGGCAACAGAAGACATGGACCTGCAGTATGCTGATGAGGACACCCTTCACATTGCCAGGGGTAAGTAGTACGGTTTTTATTTACTTTATTTATGTTGCATGGCTAATGTTGTATTTAATAATGGGCAAATACTCTATTTCCATATCTGGATAATAGTTATTTTGCCCATTACTGTACTGTATGTTTCTGGAGCGGGGTGGGGGTGTATTTATTGAAATGTAGGCCATGTTTATTTTTTGAAATACAGAAATGGTACCGCAGGCCTTCAGGGACCCACGGGGACAACTCGAGGACCCCCGGATGCCCATGGGTACAACCCGAGGATCAGTGTATGCCCACGGGGACCACCTGAGGACACACGGAGATACCTGTGGGGAAGAACCAGGGGCCCCACAGCTGTAGTGGGCCCGGGGACCCACAGGGACAACCCAAGGGCCCCCATACCCCTGTGGGAACAACCCGTGGGCCCACAAACACCCGTGGGGATGACCCAGGTACCCCCAGGCCCCTGCGGGGAGCACCCAGAGACCACCAGACACCCTTTGGGACCACCCGGGGACCCCCACCAGGCTGTGGTATTAATCCAGTGTTTATAAAAATAAATATTGGTTTTACATTACTTGGGGGCATAGTGTGGGTTGTGTATTGGTGCTTACTAGATATTTAAGTTTAATATTCCCGTAATGTAGCAGGGGGTCTCCGGAGCTGAACCACATTGATTTCATGTCAGGGGACTCCCTACTTCCAAGTTACAGTCCACATTATGGCGTGCCGGTATCTCCTATGCATGGAAATGTCTTGCGCCATTTGATCGGGCATTTCAATGCATTGGAGATGCGGTTCAGCTCTGGAAACCCCCTGGTAATTTACTGGAATGTTTAAAATTAAATAAAACCCATGCGATTATCTGTGAGAGGCGCACAGTTAGAGTGACTGATTCAGCATCTTACTGCGCGTCAGTTACAGAAGGGCAGACCCCAGTGGTACTCACACAGCAGGGACCCCTGCTGTGTTAATCTGATGGGCCATTATTTCTGCAGCCGCAAAACTTGTGAATATATCTCAACCTACAAGAGGCACAACGCAAGATTTACCCAGGTAAATGTTCGGATAACGTCCGCTGCATCTGTATGGATCGTCCTTTTTTAAGGACTGGTCTGAGAATAAGAAAAGGGGAAGGGGAAACACAAAATGGATGTGCCCCCAAAAGAATTCACTTAAATGCACACCACCCAAGTGTAAAAATTAACTTTTAATAAATACTTAAAACATATATTACCAAAGTAACGTGTGATGTGAATTAAAAATGTATTAAATCATAGCTATCAAGCAACCGTGTCGTTGGTTATTCTTACTATCCCAGTACCAATTGATATGATGGGATGTTAAAGACAGGGACTGCTATGAGTAGGGTATTAACCCCTCTGGGGCAACGATGAGACCAGATGTAGAGTTGTATATAATTATATACAGGTAGGTGGCCACAGGATTGAATATCCTATTACTGCTAAATATAGCTCCCCTGCATATTTACATAGAGGTAATAGCGCTGGTATATGATGGTATAATAGCTGTATTATAGAGCTTCCAAATACAGCAGTGCTGGCTTAAATACACAGCAGTGTGATATGAAGACGCCTCACATAAGGTGCAGGGATAGCAGGCACACTGACCATGAATTGTTTAATAAATAGTTAACTCATATGGTCTTCACAGTTACACCCAGGATACTGCAAACACTACATTAAAAACAGCTCCAAGTAGGAGACTGACAACATTGCGCGTAATGGACGCGCAATGTTGTCAGTCTCCTACTTGGAGCTGTTTTTAATGTAGTGTTTGCAGTATCCTGGGTGTAACTGTGAAGACCATATGAGTTAACTATTTATTAAACAATTCATGGTCAGTGTGCCTGCTATCCCTGCACCTTATGTGAGGCGTCTTCATATCACACTGCTGTGTATTTAAGCCAGCACTGCTGTATTTGGAAGCTCTATAATACAGCTATTATACCATCATATACCAGCGCTATTACCTCTATGTAAATATGCAGGGGAGCTATATTTAGCAGTAATAGGATATTCAATCCTGTGGCCACCTACCTGTATATAATTATATACAACTCTACATCTGGTCTCATCGTTGCCCCAGAGGGGTTAATACCCTACTCATAGCAGTCCCTGTCTTTAACATCCCATCATATCAATTGGTACTGGGATAGTAAGAATAACCAACGACACGGTTGCTTGATAGCTATGATTTAATACATTTTTAATTCACATCACACGTTACTTTGGTAATATATGTTTTAAGTATTTATTAAAAGTTAATTTTTACACTTGGGTAGTGTGCATTTAAGTGAATTCTTTTGGGGGCACATCCATTTTGTGTTTCCCCTTCCCCTTTTCTGATTCACTTTCAGTTCACAGTTTGCACCCACCTCTTGATTACCTCACTTATGAATATAAACACTTCATTCAATTAGTATGGTCCTGTGATCACTCCCCACTCTTTGTTGTTTCGTCAACTGGTCTGAGAATATCCTTGGGCCAAAGGAACCACTGAGAATCCGCCCCAAAATATGTTGCCCATCTCTAGTGACCATGCATCAGTGAATAGCGTGGCTGTAGAACGATAACTCAGATATTGTTCAGTTTGATATTACAGACATTTTAACAGGCTACATTTAAGAAATCAATGAAATTCAATCACAGAAAAGTTCTGCATTATTATAGATTATGTAGAACTTTGCCTTGATAATTTTGAACTTAAAGTACTGTGAAATCTGCCGAACCTCCTGGTCTTAACTTGTACAAGCTAAGCTTTATAGTCCTTTAAGACAAATTGTTTAATTTCATCAGATCTACTGTATGGATCCAAAACGCTTACTGGGTGATAAAATCGACCTATTAGGTACAAATCAGGGAGAACAAGCACAACACTTTCTTTACTGTGTTATATGTTATTTTAAGATTGTGAACAAGTCACATAGATGCAAAGGATATCTAAAACAACCAATTTACTTCAGCATGGTGCTAAATGTCAAAGTGTCAGGTTGTTCCTTCAGTTTACACTTGCTCAACATAAAGTATTAGTAATTGAATGCGCCAATGCAGTTTATGAATAACAAATGCATTTGAAAAGCATTACTACACATAAGAGTGGCAGCACACTTAAGAAAATTTATGATACAAATATTTTTACATGGTTGAAAAGTTGATTTGTGACTGCTAGAATTAATGTGCTAACCTCATCTATTTGCAGATTAGATTCAATGCAGTTTTGACATACCTTTCCTTTAAATATTATGTTCAGTAACAACTAATAAAAGGACCTGTTTGACCTTCTAGTACTTAAATGTTGAAATAAATCTGTTTAAGTTATGGAAACCTTTTTTATACCATACAATGACATTCAGTCAATAATGTAGGAGCTTGAGTAGTTAAACTACCTCAAATGTTTTTTTATTTCCTTGTTTTAAGCACATGAATTACAGTACTAATGTCCTGCCTGTAATATAAGAGAGCAATTAGGATTCATTAAAGGGACAAGTGAATCTGGAAAAAAAGAAGCAATATATATGGTTGATTAAAGGAAATCACCATAAACAGTAGTATCCACTTGCCACTGTTCTAATGACACAACAGCCAAGTTGTGCTTTTGGGATTGATCAGGTATCTCTAGTTATTAGAGGTTGAGACTTAGAGCAAGAACTTCTTCAAAAAGAAAGCAAACGGATATTCATAATAAATACTGTTAGTCCTACTGATGTAAAAGAACAACTACAATGCACAGATTTTTTATAAATATTTAATTGAGATATAAAATATGGGGTATTCTTGTTTATGTTCTTATCTATTTTTGCCAGTTTTTTTGCTGGGTGTCTGATGTCAGCACACTGAAAGCTATGTATATATTGACAGTGTGAAAGTTGGAGTCTACGCCTCTGCTGAAGCTTCATAGAAACGTACAGTACATCAGATGTCATAGTTTGGTGACCATGGGCCTCATGCAGTAAGCGGCGGAAAAGCACTTCTCGCCACTTTCCCACCTAAAAAGCCTATCCATATTCAGTAAAGGGTGAAAAAGTGGCGAGATTCAAAAAAAACGCCAGTTTGGCTGGCGGTTTTTTTTTCCGCCGGTGGCGGGGCGAGAAGGCACTTTCCGCCTAAAAATCCAACTTTTTCCACCACCCTGTATTCTAGTAGAGGCGAGTAGCTAAGCGGAGCTATTCGCCTCTCTAGAATGGCATTTTGAAGGCGGATCAGCCACGCAAGAAAAAGATGGCAAGTTGCTGCTCAGAGGCAGCGGATGAGTGGCGGATCGGCACTTAGAAAAAATTCAGGCCTTTTTCCTGGCTGGGATTGATGCCGGGGGTCTCCGGAGCTGATACCATTAATATCAGCACCGGGCTCCCCCGGCATGCATCCGAGGCAGGAAAAATGCATTTAAAGCCCACTTCATTACCTTAGCGGTTAACCACTAAGGCAATGAAGGGGTTAAAGAGCCGTGCCAGGTTTATTGTGGGTAGCGGGGGTGGGTGAAGGGGGTATTTGGCCCTTGTTGTTTGTTTAGGGCTTGCAGGGGGGTTTCGGGTGCACTTAACCCCTTCACGACTGTAGCGGTTAATACCGCTACGGTCATGAAGGGGTTAAGGCCTCCCGCTACCCACACGCAAGCCCTAAACAACCACCGTTGGGGCTAATACCCCCTTCACCCACCCCCACTACCCACAATAATAAAAAATACACACACCAGCCCCACACTAACTAAATAAATACATATATATATATATATGACCCCAACAACACCTATACACCCCTAACATACAGTATAGTAATGGGCACAATGACTATTATCCACAAATGGATAATAGTGTAGTTGTCCATTTAAAATACATACACAACAATAAAGATATTAAATACATATAGCACTCACCCATGTGCGGCTGCCACGATGAAGGCCATCCTCATCTTCATCCTGCCCATGCCCCATCCGCTTCTGCAAAACAGACACAAGAATTAAAACATCCAATGTAATGTCCCCTAACCCCTTAATCACCATAGCGGTTATTAACCGCTACAGTCATTAAGGGGTTAACCCACCATCACCCACATACCCTCCCCCACTAACCCCCCCAACCCTGAGGCCTAACCACCCTCACCCACTAGCCACAGGGGAGTCCTACCAAATACCCTTGGAGCCAATACCCCCTCCCCCAGCACATACAGTACAATAATGTGCCAAATAAATATTATCCACATAGGGATAATACATTATTTGGCCATTATTAAACACATTAAATACTGTAATAAAGTAAAGAAAATTGTACTAACCTCATCAATAAGAAGGCTCCGTCGCCAGCATCATCCTTGGGGTCCGTTGCCAAAATAATAAATAGTCAATACATCTCAATTACATTAACATACCAATGAACCCCTTAATCACCTTATCGGGTACTAACCTCAAAGGTAAATAAGGGGTGAAGCCATCCTGCAATGGCAACACCACTTATGCATAACATCCTCAATGAATTAAAAAGCAATTTCCTACACAAATCTCATGTAATCATTTAATCTGAAGCCTCAAATGCCACTTAAAACATTGCATTTACAGTGTATACATGTAGCATAACATGTAAACTACATGTACACGCTGCAAATCAATGTTAACAATACAGTAATCCAACTCAAATAGCCTGACATCACAAGAAGTATATTATGTAAGCAAATAAAGTCACCATCAATGAATAAACACACATGAATTACATCCCTAAACAATTAAAATACCATCCATACCAATTACACAATTAACTATAGCTATCGTATCAGAGAACAAGTTCAAAACATACAAAAAAGGACACCAACAATTACAATACAGAAAATCAAGCTTTAACAACACTATCATTTCTTACCCTGTATGTATATATCTCTCTACACATACATACATACATACATACAGTGGCAAGAAATGATATGCATAAAAAAAAATGAACACATGAAAAAGCAAAAAAAACACAGTTACATTAAATACATTTCTTTATTTAACTTACCATTACTTGCCCCCACCGACTCCCGTTGATCAGCTTACTCACGAACCAATCCACGAACAGGAACCCATAAAATAAAAAACCATAAAATAATAAACATTAAAATAATAAAACACGACAATCCAGGGGTCTTCTAGTTGTAATCCATCTTAATCTGTATTCTTCTACCTTCTTCCGGGGTCTTCTTGCCGTCCGGTGCCCCGCCCTGGTCTTCTTTCTTCAGTAGGAGGTCCTTCCTCCTCGGCATCTGGCTTCAAAATGAGATGACATAGGCTTTTAAAGGCCTATGATGTCACATTTTCGTCATATGGTTCCCACGGCCCTGATTGGGCCGTGAAAACCATGTGTTTTGGCCGATGTAAAAAAAAATGATGACGTCACTTAAAGGCAATGACAGCACAGCCAATCAGAATGGCTTTGCTTCAATTGCCTTTAAGATGACGTCATGAAAAGACACATGGCCGGACTCACATGGTACGGCAGCCAATCAGAGCGTGGGAAGTCTATCCCTACTCTGATTGGTTCAAGTACCATGTGACAGAGGCTTGGGGAAGAACGGATATGACATCATTGAAAGCCTAGATTCGCGCCAAGCTATGCCAATCTGTTTGTAGCAGATTGGGAAAAAGATAACATCTGGAGTGATAGTGCGTTTGGCGCGGACCTCGTCCTCTATCGCCGTTACATTGACGATGTGTTTATTATTTGGAGTGGTGGCGAAGAAAAGCTAGTCACATTTTTGGATAATATGAACACCAACACTTATAATCTTACCTTCACAAATGAATGGAGCCATTCTACAGTAAATTATTTAGATTTGAATATTTATGTGGACTATCATGTGCTAAAGACAAGGACTCACTTTAAGGACACAGACAAAAATAACTTTATTAGGAGAGACAGCTGCCATCTACCAAGATGGATGGATAACGTGCCAGTTAGCCAACTGATTCGCATTAAAAGAAACTGTACAGATGCGGACCAATGTGACACACAGTCAGAGAGGGTTCAGAATAAATTTCTTGAGAAGAATTATGATAAAGAACTGATAAGAAATGCACGGGAAAAAGTTGAGAATATGAACAGAAATGACTTGTTAAAAGTGAAAAAAAGAAGGAACAGAGAGAATAGAATAGAAATTTCGAATTTGCCTTTCTTACTGGATACAATAGGGAGGCAGGTGACATTAGAAAGATCCTTTTTAGGCATTGGGACATCCTGAAAAATGATCCCATTTTGGGCCCAGTCATACCAGATAGACCTAACATAATTTTCAAAAAAGCTAACAACCTAAAAAACAAACTTGCGCCAAGCGCATTGAGAAGTAAAAAATGTATGGATAACAGTTGGCTTAACATGAAAGGATGTTTTGGGTGCAAGAAATGCACAGCTTGTCGGTATAAATCTTCTGAACAATCCCGCTTCTTCTCAAATGTTACAGGCGAATGTTTTAACATAGAAAGTTTTATGACCTGCAGGACGGACCATGTAGTTTATCTTCTGGAATGTTCCTGCAGGCTACAGTACGTAGGAAAAACTATTAGGCCTGTGCGGACAAGCATAATAGAACATTTGAGCGGAATAAATAGAAAACTTCAGAATCACAGCATTCCAAAGCATTTTTTAGAATGCCATGCGGGTGAACCAACAAGCTTGCAATTCAAAGCAATAGAGCATGTATTGCCACACTGGAGGGGAGGTGATAGGGGATCGGAATTACTTAGGAGGGAAGCATTCTGGATCCACCGTTTAAAAACCCTTACGCCAAAAGGTTTAAACGCCGAAATTGATCTGGCACCCTTCCTCATATGATTGTATTTTTAATGATGCTCCTTTTTGCTCTACCTGCCTTGTCTATGTCGTTTCAGCTTTCGATGTCACACCAATTACATCGGACGTAACTTGAGTACCCGTGTATACCCTTTCATACTTTAGTACCAGTTCTTTCTAGTAGTTCTATAACTATGTATATGATTGAGTAATCATCTTGTATTATGGAGCCTAGTGGCACCTGTGATCCTTATGCACTTTGCACACTTTTGAATCATAAATTGTATAAATCTACTTTTTATATATGGGATGTGATGTAAATGAAATGTCATTCTCCATTTAATGATTATATTTGAGTACTAGTATTGTTTAGCACTATTAATCATAAATACACACATAGATTATATAACACACATTTTCTACACGTAAATAGTATTATGTAAAGTCTCGCCCAATGATCAGTAGGGGCAGGTAACATGCGATGTAGCTATAAATAACAGCAGTATTTATAAGTGTCTTTATACCACACTAATGAATGTGAAAAATATTAAAGTACTTTCCCACACTATATGCTCACACGGGTTGCAGCTACAACTAATTGCTGCATACATCATGAATCCCAGTCACAGAGTATGTGCGAATTAAATAGTACCTTTTCTCCTCAATTTTATGCTGGTGATAGCTGCAAGTTCAAATTAGAATATTGATACTTGCAGCATTACTTCCCCCCCCCCTTCTACTAACCTCAATCAATTAATCCTATTGAGGTAAATTTGTATAATAGGGTGTTTATCTCATATATCTTTACATTTAGGTATTATACTATATATAAACCTGTGAAACCAAATCTCCAAGAATGATATTTCATATGAAGTTTACTATGTTAATGTACTATCATGTTGTTGTCTAATTGTATTGCAGTTCTGATGATATACTGTAGAATAGCACTGACTATAGCGCTATGATAATTGTTTGAATAAATTGTATAATTGGATAGGATATGGTATATATAGACATCTATTAACCTCCCAATCCACACACACACCTGACGAAGCCATACACAGCTCTCAAGGGCTGGGCAAAACGCATTGAGTGGTGTTTTGGACCAGTGAGGGATCCGTAGCTTCACCATCTACAGAGCCGTGACGTCACACGCACCGGAGGACACACAGAGAGGAGTTGGAATCCTGAAGTGCAGGCAAAGGAGCTCTGGAGCAACGAGGGGAGGCGGTGAGAGCTGCGGAGTACCCACATAATTCACATATATTGTGACCAATGCGTGTTTTAATTTAGCACATTTTATATACCTACCTGTTTTATAAAGTATTTTATATCAGATTGCGCTATGTAGTGCTGTTTTTCTCCCATACATTTACCATCGCCTTATTGACGAGACGTGCCTGGAGGGAACCCCACACACCATCCTATCCTATTGGGTAGCAGCCCTATCTGCTAATTGCATTTATATCACGAACATCTTGTGAGTAGATATACCAGTAGAGCCAAGATTCCATCACATCATATATCTCTTTCTCCAAACGTCTGCACTTAAATTTTTGCACTCTTTGTTTTTATTTCCCATATATGCTCCTCCTGGTTTGTCTGAAATATATCTTTCTTCTTGGAACCCGTGAAACAGGTTCCACCAGAGGGTTTGAGCAGGGTTATTTATAACTTGCTTTCAATTTGGTTGAATACTGAGCACATGTTGATAATTGCACTTGTTATTTGCACTAATTTGCTTCAATATTTATTTAAGGAGTTAGCGCCTTTTTTCACTCTAATTCACTACACGCTGTGGTATATGCTAGTTACATGCTGGGTACATGCTGCAACATTTCACACGTTTATGTAGACAGACTAATGGCCCATCGGATTAACAGCGGGGGTCCCTGGCAGTCCCATTCAAACTGAATGGGACTGCCAGGAACCTCTGTTGTGTTAATCCGATGGGCCATTAGCCGCTGCAGAAATGTCACTGAAATGTACCCAGCATGTACCCAGCAGGTACCTGGCTAGTTTAAGGCAAGTTTAAGGCAAGTTTTAGCATACTCGTTGGCTCGTCTGTATACAGTGCTCGAGTGCCATTTGAAAGGAGCGAGGGGATTATTGCCCGAGAGCATGCTGTTGGGGACAATTAGCTTGTCTCCTCAAGGAGTCAGGCCATCGCTCACAAGCTTCAAAAGGTGTAAGGACAGCATCACATTAGTCCAAGGGGTAGTACTACTCCCAAATATGCAAGTGCCACACTGGACACACCCTGACAAGCGAGACTGTCACTGGGACTCCAGTGCTGGACACAGTGGAATTGCATTGCTATGCGCATGTGCATGGTCACTCTCCTGCGTGGTATCTGGTGAGGATCTGAGTTCTGCCATGCTGCAGGTATGTGTAGGCCTTTAGCCAATGCATGTGGCATGCGGTCTGTTACCTTCGTTAGCAATGGGTGACTGTCTCAGATGTTGTCGATCGGTGTCCCGCAGCATCAGCGTAGGGGTAGCTGTACTTACAGGTGTCTGGTGGCTCTGACCCGTGTCCTGGTGGGTGTCCGGTGGCGTGGCCCTTGGTAGCGCAAGCCGTGGGAATGTGGCACAGGGGTAGGTGTGATGGTAGCTCCTCACTGTGTAGCTGTGCAGAGTATGGACTCAACAGAAAGGCAGTAAAAGTTATGTGTGTGATTCACTATCTGTCTACAGTGCTGCTGCCTTTTTGTATAAAGCTGATTGCTTGCTTTGGCTGTGCAAAGTCTGTGCTCTGTGGTTTAGAGCCTGCTGCTCTGTTAGCTGTCTAGAGGCTGTGTAAGCAGTGGCTTCTATGCTGTCCTCTAAGTACATAGGATCCGTTTTTTACTATTCTGAAGCCAAAGGGTTTACGCTGGGTAACGTACGGCCAGACAGCCTAACTAGTTCCTATTACAAGCACCACAAGTTCTTTGTCTTTTCTTCACTTTATTGGAAAGCAGCAGATATACAAAGTTACTTGCAGATGGTGGTGTAGTGAGAGAGGGCTTCTCTACAGTGAGGGTGCTTATAGTGGGGAAAAAGTCAAAAACGATACTCTTACCAAGAGGTGGAAGGCATGAGTTGTGCTTACTTACCCTGCTGAGGTAGAAAGAAAGAAAATGGAGGGTGTCTCACAGGAAGAGAGACGGGGCTGATTAAACTGTGAATAAATGCAGGGGGCAACGAAATAGTCCACTATACCATAGGAATTAAAGGGGTTGTCTTAGCAACCAACTCCAGCAAGCTAGGTGAAAGAGAAAATATCTAAAAGTATCCATTTCCACCTGCACTGGGAATTATTATTGCAGGGAAAGTACTTCTAACTAAAGGGCTAGCAGGCAGAGCTGCAAAGAAGGGGGGGAGGAACAGGTGGAGCAGAGATAGATAATCCTGTTCCAGGACACCAAGGGTCAACTTGTTCGACTCAAAAGATTTTGTTTGAACATTGATGACTTCCTTAGACAGTCTAAAGTTCTGTTAGCTCGTTTTGAAGCCACAGGTTTCGCAGCTCATGACCTTAGGAAGTCATTTGAAGAGGTCAACGTCATGTTTAGAACCTTATTGTTACAGAATAAGCAGGGCAGAAACTGTGGTTTCAAGTCCTCATTGTTTATCACACAATATAACACACAAAGCAATCAAATAAAAAATATTTTTAATATACAGTTGGGGGTTTTGTCTGCAGATCCTGCCTTTAAAACAGTATATGTGGAAGGCCCTAAATGTGTCTTTAGAAAGGCAAAGACTACAGTATAGCCAATCAGCTTCTCCAAGCTTTTTTCAGACCCAATAGAATATCTCCAGTAGTTTGCCGAAAGGCAGTTTCAAATGTTTAAAATTCAAATCATGCAAATATATGTTATCAACCTCTGAATTTGTCTCTACTTCAACAGGACTTAAATATAGTGTCAAATCATTTATCATTTGCAATACCACATTCGTTATCTATCTCCTTAGATGCGGATGTGGTAAGCAATATGTGGGACGCACCATTAGGGCCTTAACGGTCCGTATACTAGAACACCTGCGTCTCATCATCAAACTTGACACTAATCACCCAGTCTCCCAACACTTCACTAATTGTAACTTTGGAAACACTGACACTTTTACATATATGGGTATAGAGCATATACCATGTCCTGTAAGGGGTGGCTGAAGAGAAAATAAGAAACTGGCGCACAGTCCAATGAAGTGGGTCCCAGGATAACAAAAATAAATATTTATTGATGTGAAAACATCCAACAAATGGAGGAGAGCAACCTCCTACGCGTTTCGAACAGTAGTTATTTGTCAAGGAGTATAACAAATAGCTCAGATACAGTTCTTATATACCCTACCTGGGTTTTCCGTATTGGCGCCAAAATCAGGTAATAACCGGTGCTTCAAAGGAGCGTCACCGTCCCTAAGATGGTTCCCCCATCCCTTGAAGCCAAAAGCGTAGGTGGGTAGGCACTCCCCTCACTCCGCCCTCCCCGGTGCGGCTACAGAACCCGCATCATGAGCGGTCTGCGACGCAGCAGGAGATCACCACTCCTGAACAACCCCTTCCACACTGTGAGAGGAGCAGACAAGAGCAATCGATCCAGACACATCTACCTCCACCGGTGGGGAAGGAGAGACTGAAGACCAGAGCAATCCATCCATGATAATGAACATCACAACAAGGGAGAGCATATAAGGGATTCACATCCAACTTATAGTACATTACATATGACAACAATAAAAGTTCTAATCAGAAATCTATCCAACCATCATTATCATTTTATCTCCCTTGTTTAACCATAAAAATAAAAAACAAAAAACACATTTATTAAATCACAATTAAAAAGCTAATCTAATGTAAAGAAAGAAAAATATATGAAATATTAAAAACAATGTGATGAACTTCTAAATCCTCCTAAGAGACAAAACAGAAAAATTGAGGAGAAGGGAAAGAAGGGAAAGGAAGGGTAAGGGGGGGGGGGGGGGGAGGAGGGGAGGAAAAGGGAGAAGGGGGGGAGATGGAAGGGGAAAGGATTGGTCAAAAAGCAGGGAAAGAAGTTTGGAGAGAAAGAGAAAGAAGGAAAGGAGATGACAATAACAAAATTGACATAAAACAAATCCTTTATAAATCTCCATCAAGAGCCTTTACATCCAGTCAGCATAGCATATATGTAATGTAAAACATCTAGAATTGTTTAAGAAAACTCAAAGATTTAAAGATTTCAATCCATCTAGTAAACAAGTATGAATAATATCTAGTAAATAAGTATGAATATCCTAAAAATTGTTTAGCATCTTCACAATCTTCAACAATTTTCACATTGGACCTTTGAAAAGATATTCTAATACATATTTCAATAAACATTTCAATAAACTGTTTAAATACAAATTATCATTGATTTATTGTTTATGATTGTTTTTAATTCATCAAAAATCTCTAATCACGAAGGAAATGACTCAAATTCCATTCTATGTTTATACCATCTGGATTCCTAGTTTTAAGAAGGAAAATCCATTTGGATTCTCTACGATCTACGATCTAGGATTGAGGAGACACATGCAGTGACACACCAGGAAGTGGAGGGGATCGATCAGTGGAAAATTTTGGTATTTAAACATTCCGTTAAGTTTTTGCTCAGTTACCTTGATAAAGGGCTTTTTGCTTGAAACGTGTAGGTGCTATTAAATGGCCTATAAGTCTGTGTTTGTGTTTTTGATATGCAACAAAAGAGGGGCAATGACAGACTTCTCCCCAAGTATACTACTTCCTGCACACAGTATATTGGCACATAACTGGTGGGGCTCAATGGTCCCAATTATAACTTATCAGGTGGTCATAATGCATCAATCACATATAGTAACTGCTCCCATCATAGTGGAAGGACAGACACTACTAAAAGCCATATAATGGCTACAAAATAATAAATTCTTTAATGAAAAATAGTAACACGACGACGCAATGTGTGTATTAATATACAGTGTAAATAAAAATTCCAAATGTTTAAAAACAGTGATGATGTGGTATAAGTGAGTCATTAAACACTAAATAGTGCATGGTAATGGATAATGAAACTCCTGATACTCAAACTAGCCCTTATATGCAACTTATATCTTCATGGTGTATACAGTAATCACTACCTCAGATAGGGCTTAAATGTAAGCTTTATACATAGATAACTGCTAGACTCTAAAGTCTAAAATATAAATCCAGGAAGCTATAACCATAGCCAAGAGTCCACACCAAACATAATACAGAATCAGCTATATAAATAATATCAGTGTATAATGGACCTGGAGTGTCCTGCAAAATTAGTCAAGTCAGCTGCAGCAGAGCAGCACATGCATGATAATGTAGCATACGCTCAATAGTAGAGTCATAGCAATAACCTTAAGTGTATATAATAGCATGCACCCATATCATAACAGAGTACAATAATATTATGCCCTCCGTAATGGAGAAACTAGGTAGCTAGATGAAATTGTATCACATAATATCGCAACACAACGGTATACAACCAGTTCCACGAGGAGAGGGGCGGTTCATCACGTGCCTTCACAGACGTCAACGCGATGACATGACCAATGAACGTTTCGCGCTAGGATTGGGTGCTTTGTCAAGGTAGGAAGTACTGCAGTTTTTCATCCATCGTCCTTTATACCTCCCACGGGGGAGTGGCTTGTGAACATGCACCAATGAAAATACCTGACAGTCTTCATTGAATATTATGTAAACAGGGAATTCACTAATAGAACCCTGTGCTTAGAGCTTAGAAAACAGATATATGATGATGTTATTATACAGGAGTGTTAACCCCAACAGATAATGCACTGTGTATTCCTCAATAGGTAGTCAGTAACTCATAAAAATAAAATTAGAGTTAAAGTTGCTGCCTGGCTTGGGTTGCAGCATAATTTATTGTGATCAAAGACTTAACAGAGAGTGGAGATAAATCAGAGACTAACAAGAGCAGACCAGTCAGATACAGTGGTGTAGGAGTGTGCTAACCAATCTTGTTTGCCCCATAGGTCAAAACGGACATCTAAATTTACACTGTATCCCTGGATCCCCTCCGCATGCATAATGATGATAAGGTCTGCTGTGGTTGTCTCTGTTAGAATTTAACAGTGTCTCTTTTGCTGCCACTAGGATATAATCATAAAAGTGACAATGACTCTCACTTAATGATAATAACATGATACCAATAAATTAGGTCTAAGTACAAGCCAAACCTAGGAATGGGGATATTAGATAAATATAGTTTCTAGCATTAGATAACAACTGACTTGATAGGGACTAGAGTGGAGTGCAAATGGAAATGATGGTTAGAAATGTAATAATAGAACTGGACAACCACAAACCCAATGCTGGAAATATGAAATTGTGGGAGTATACTGGGTAATTCTCTTTGCACCTCAGGTCAGAACCAGATTCTGGATGTATATATTATCCCTGGGTGTCCTCCTCAAGGTGACATTACTGATGTCTGTAGGTCCTAACATTACAAGAATGGGGAGAAAATAAATCCCTCATTCAAGCCCTGAGGGCTAAGTGTATATGAGGTTTAATTCCATTTGCACTCCCTCTGAAGTAACTTCCTATCCCTATCACCTTTTCTAGGGCCCCATGTGGTCAATGCCAATAAAGGTTAATTTGTCACTGTCTCCGCTGTGTTCCTCAATAATATGCCGGGCTACTGGTGTATCTGAAGCATTCTGAATAGTTCCCAAGTGCTCCAGTACCCTGATTTTAAACTGCCGATGGGTTTTCCCGACATATAATTTCCCACATTCGCACACAATCAGGTATATTATGCCCGTGGTGTTACAGTTGATGAAGTGTTGGATGTTAAATTTATGCTCTTGAGTTGAATCAGCAAATTCCTTCATCTTTGGCACATATTTATAGGTCTTACAACTACTACATGGGTATGAGCCCAATGGTTTTGGGCCCAACCAGGTCCTTGTAGATGTAACTGAATAATGGCTTTGTACCAAAATATCCTTTAAGTTGTGACTACGTCTACTGGTAAAATTTGGAGATGGATTTAGAACATTACTGAGATCATGATCATTTATTAGAATGTGCCAGTGTTTGTTCATGATCTGGTATATGTTACCCCATTGATCGGTAAATGTACCTATAAACCTTATAGGTTTCTTGTTTCTTAAGCGAGGTACCAATGGGTCCTAATGGCTAGTAATTCTGTCCTTGTTGTCAATGCCGCTCTCCTATATGCCTTGCAAATATCTTTTTGGAATGTCCACGTTCCAGGAATCTGTTTGTCATTCACTCTGACTGAGTTTATATTGAGTCAGCGTTGAGCAATTTCTCCTAAGTCGCAAATATTGGCCAGTTGGTATTGCTTTAATAATGTAACAAGGATTAAGGCTGTCGACCCTCAATAGTCTATTTGTCACAGTACTTTTACGGAATATTGTGGTATCTAGTCTCGCTGTTGGGCTCTTGAAAATGGTGATATCCAGGCAGTCAATACTGGTTTCACTGACAGTATGTGTGAGTATTAGATGGTGTTTGTTGAAATTCAACTTTTCAATAAATTCACACAAAAGTCCTTGAGTACCCCTCCATAACAACAGGATGTCGTCAATGAACCTCACCCATAACTCTATATGATTAGTGTAGATTTCCAGGGCTTCATTGAAGACCACTACATCTCCAGCCAGCCCAGATATGTTAGCATAGGTGGGAGTGCAGGTGGTCCCCATACGGTGCTCTGGATTTGATGATAATATTTATTGACAAATACAAAGTAGTTCATGGTTAGGGTGAGGTTCAATAGCTGGAGGATAAACTAATTGTGTTTAGCCAGATCAAGTCTTATAGATTTCAAAAACTGGGTAACGGCCCTCATGCCAACCTGGTGAGGGATACTTGTATAGAGTCCCCCAACATCCAAACATACAAGTAGAGTAACAGGGTCACAGGTTACATCCTCAAGTTTTAACAATGTATCCTTTGTGTCGTGAAGATACAATGTAAAGTGCACACGAAGGGGCGTAGTAGATGATCCAAATAGACGCTGACATTGGATGTTAAGTTTTTAATGCAGAGACTATTGGTCTACCCTGAGGGGGATTTTTTCCCTTATGTATCTTTGGAGGTTGGTACTGTAGAATCGTTGCAACCCTCGGATGTTTTACATAGATTAAGCCAAATTCTTTTTTGAAATTACCTTATTTTTAAGGGCAGCTTCAAAAATCGTTAATAATTGTTTTCGGAAGATCTTTGTTGGATCTCTATCCATTATTGTATAACAAGATCGATCTTATTTATTTATTTACTTATAAAATCTATTACCAGGAATAATACATTGAGAGTTACCTCTCCGTTTTCAAATATGTCCTGGGCATAGAGTTAAATTACAATAATACATAGTTACAAATACAGTTGCATAAGTTCACAGTGTATACATTATATACAAGACATGCATGCACAGTTACGATACTATATATTATCTGCCAATAGTCTCATACATTCAGCAGCATACAGTATGTGGTCCTATCCCAGCGCCACCACATTGCCCCATTTATCTGATGGATTTATGATGATTTGATCATCATCTCTTAGTTCTTTAAGTGCAACATTTTCTTTAAAAGTAAGATTATATTTACTTGTGGTGTTATTAATCTTCTCCAAATCTTGGGTCACTAATCTTGTGAAGACCTCAACATGTGCACTTACTTCATGTGGTTGTGTAAAATTGGATTTTTGTTTCAAATCGATAAAGGGGCCCTCACCTGGAGGTCTACTTCTCTTGTCTAGAAGGACTTTCAAGGATATCAAGATTTTCAAAATCAGTGGGGTCAATCTCTTCATTAGAAGTATTCATAATGGATCTGATGTCGTCTACTAAAGAACTTATGTGCTGTAAAAGTAATTTTATTGAGAACAGATTAAGATCTTTCACTGTCTCAAATAAGTAATTTTACTGACATGGCAAAAGGATAATCTCTTAGATAGAACACTTATGTGGTCACTATTAAGTTGTTTAGATGACAGGTGATAACTTGCGATGTTTCTGTTTGTGTTTATTGGGTTTCTTCTTCTGATTCTTTTCATGTATCCCCATACGTTCCTGTCACTTAGATAATCTTCCCTTACCCTTCTCGTCTTCCTCCTACATTGCTGCTTAATATGAGGGTCCTGTCAGATCTAAAAAAAAACTGTCAGTACTGGTTGATGCCACAGGTTGAATATCATTAGCTAGAGTTGTACCCTGTGGGCCTCCTGTTCACAGTCGCTAGCTGAGCACTCCATTCGGTAGATGAATTCAACACCCTACTATTACATTTAGATTTCTTATGTTGAAACTTGTATCTAAATATCCAATCTTTTTTAAAGTCTGTCAAATCATGCATACATTTACGATACTTCCTTTCTTTAATTTCACTAGTGAACTTGTCTACTTGTGATTTCAATTGTATTTCATATTACTCAAAATTAGGATTGGCCTTCCATGTTTCTATTTCTGATGTGATGTGATGGTAGATCACTACTAGGCAGTTTGATACCATGACTGCGTGGGATGCCTATTTCCTGCCCAGAATTAATGGATGCTATAGAATTGGCCAAATTCCTTCAACCACTGAATACTGGCTATTGGAGATTCCTGAGAACCCAGAATGCAACCGGATTCGGGCCACTTATTACATTTCAACGCACTTAATTTGTGACATTACAACGCACTGTTTGTGACATTAGAACTGCTACACTATACTCGTGTACTTAAATACCATTATCATCTTCTCCGTATCCTTCGAGGAAAATCTGTAAGGACTGAAAAATTGTTATGCATTTTTAAGACTAAAAATTTAGCCCAAAATGTTTAATCCTGAAATATATTCGGTGTTGGCTGAAGGGTTGATTACTGATCCGGAGAAGGTGAATAAAGTGTGAACCTGCTGGATTGCTGCAAAAAATAATTGAGAGATACTAAGCATCCTTTGATATGCAGTATTATCCATCAAATTGATATTGTAACGATTTTGCATGCAGAGCTACTGTTTAAAAGAAAGCAGCCCATGTTGTTCAGTATCCATTGCACACCGCCAGCATTTAGTCGCCACTAACCTGCAAATACTACTGGAGGGACATATCTCCGCTTGCTACTTTACTGCAAAGGTAAGCCCTTAAACCTTACCCCTTACCATAAAACTCCCTTATCTTAACTCTTAACACTAACACTACCCCCTACCCAAAAAACCTTTACCCCTTACCCTAAACCCTTACCCTAAACCCCTTACCCTAATCCCGAACCCTATAAACCTTAAACTCTTACCCTAATCTCCTACTATTTAACCTTAACCCTTTGTCCTGATCATCTATTCTTAACCCCTACTCTAACCTCTAAGTGGCATAGTGTCCAATGTCAGAGCGGCTCTGAGAAGGGACCCTCGGTGGCCAAACATTGGCAGAGACATGGTTGTGGTAAGACAGCCGTGACCAAATATTCGATTTCATTCTCTGCCAGATTTTTACTTCAGTAGAAATATACAGTAATGTAAATTCCCATAGTCTCAAATGTGTAATTTAGAAAGAAATGCGTTTGGCTAGATTTTGTCCAGTTTTGCAGCTTTGATATTTAGCCCCACCTGCATAGTGTTTTCACGTGAAACATTTGGAGGCAGAAGTCTGAGAAGCATTTAAAAAATAATGAATGAGGAAAGATAATTTCCCAGTTTGAATTTAAATAGTTTGGTTTACTGAGAAAGTAGAAATTGAGTTAGGCATGATCAGGCACCCTTTCCAACGCTGGAAAATAGTTTTAATGGGCTAATTTGGTGCCTAAAATGTATTAAATAGTTTACATAGAAGATAATATCTAAACCCAAAAAGCATGGCCACCAGCACAGACACTAAGTGGTAACATAAAAACATGTTAAAAAGCTACATTTTTGTTACATTTTCCTGAACATTTTGAGCTCTATCACAATTCGCATAGAAATTTCATGAAGACATTGCACATCTCAGCACAAAACTTCCAATTCATTTTGTTCAATTTTAAATAAAATAAAGTATAAAGATATTCAGTTATTTACAGTTTCAGATTGGTAAATAAAATGTATCCAAGTTTGACAAATCAATAAAAGCACATTACACTCAGATACACATTGTCATTAAAAGAAGAAATTAGCAGGTGTGCCATAGGTGCAACTGAAGCTATGACACTTTTGTTATCTTTATATACGTGTGCAGTTCATTAGAAATAAATTTTTAATGATAATATTTGCTGAATGTGCATAGATTTCTAATTTCATTCCAAGTCATTTTTTAAATTCTGCTTTATTTGCATACTGTAATTTTCTCTGTGGCTGTAAAACCCTCATACTAAGTTGCTAAGAAGTGAATTTTATTTGAAACCCATAAAGTTTAATGAGATTACTATATTATTAACATAAATATAGAATATGACTTGAGCACAATCAGTAAGTGGATCCAAAACTTGATAGCAGGCAGAATGAGCAGAAGCAAACTAAATCTGAATGCTAATAGGCTACAAAAAAAAGGTCTGGTGCACAATTAGTTGGAAACATATTTTCGTTGCAATAAAGTGAAAGCACTTAGCCAATTTACCATTTTTAAAATTGCTTCATAATTTATGATGTGTCTAATTTCATATTGCATTTTAGTCGAACTGCAAAAACAGAACAATGATCATGAAACATAAACTACTGCATCTACTTCTGTAGGCTCTTTATAAGCTGCAGTGTAGCGTTTTCCAACTGTTGAGAAGGCTCCATTGCATGCAATAATTATTGACCACCTTCTGCTGCTTCATGGAAGCACTGAAGCATATAGAGTATAATGTTGCATGTAGGCACCTCTTTTTTAGCTTGTGACGTGGCAGGTTGTTTTGCTCATCCAGGCTAGACAGGGCATTGTAGACTCTGTACGATCGGCAAAAGTTAGCACACATTTTTTTAGACAAGACTTCCAGTGTCACCACTTTAACACTTTAAAAAGACCATGCCACAATAGTTGTCTGCCTGAATCCAATATCAGTACACATGGCAGTGATATTGTCCATTCCACTTCAAGCCTCTCTATCTCTTCAAAACGCTGCCTAAGGTGGCAAACCCCAAAGTTCTGCAACCCCTCTGTGCAGGACCAGCTGACAAGCATGCACAGAGTTCAAGGCTCAGGAAAGACACAGACTGCTGGATATCGACATCCTCTCAGTTAGTGTTAGTCTCTCTCTCTCTCTCTCTCGTCTCTCTCTCTCTCTCTCTCTCTCTCTCGTCCTCTCTCTCTCTCTCTCTCTCTCTCTCTCTCTCTCTCTCTCTCTCTCTCTCTCTCTCTCTCTCTCTCTCTCTCTCTCTCTCTCTCTCTCTCGTTCTCTCTCTTCTCTCTCTCTCTCTCTCTCTCTCTCTCTCTCTCTCTCTCTCTCTCTCTCTCTCTCTCCTCTCTCTCTCTCTCTCTCTCTCTCTCTCTCTCTCTCTCTCTCTCTCTCTCTCTCTCTCTCTCTCTCTCTCTCTCCCCCTCTCTCTCTCCCCCTCTCCCTCTCTCTCTCCCCCTCTCCCTCTCTCTCTCCCCCTCTCCCTCTCTCTCTCCCCTCTCCCTCTCCCCCTCTCTCTCCCCCTCTCTCTCTCCCCCTCTCTCTTCCCCCTCTCTCTCTCCCCCCTCTCTCTCTCCCCCTTTCTCTCTCCCCCTCTCTCTCTCCCCCTCTCTCTCTCCCCCTCTCTCTCTCCCCTTCTCTCTCTCCCCCTCTCCCTCCCCCCCCCCCGTGGCACTGTGTGCTCATTTGCATGTCATTTCCCAGAATTCCTTGCTGCAGTGGAAGTGCTGTGTGCTGGGTGATAATGGTGAAAGACAGGGTTGCAGACCTGTCTAAGACATGCAAATGAATATACAGG